>NW_026614088.1:0-37726 GCF_026230105.1 Diorhabda sublineata | reverse complement strand
TCTTTGAAAATTTTCAATTATTACAAAGTGACAGTTGACCTCAATGGGCTTCAATGGATGTTATTCGATGATATCTGACAAAGTTAGATGCAAACTCACTCAAATATATGAGAAATGTTGAAATTCGACTTCAAATTAGGAAGATAGACTTTGAAAATTTTCAATTATTACAAAGTGACAGTTGACCTCAAAGGGTTTCAATGGATGTTATTAGATGATATCTGACAAATTAGATGCAAACTCACTCAAATAAATGAGAAATGTTGAAATTCGACTTCAAATTAGGAAGATAGACTTTGGAAATTTTCAATTATTACAAAGTGACAGTTGACCTCAATGGGCTTCAATGGATGTTATTCGATGATATCTGACAAAGTTAGATGCAAACTCACTCAAATATATGAGAAATGTTGAAATTCGACTTCAAATTAGGAAGATAGACTTTGAAAATTTTCAATTATTACAAAGTGACAGTTGACCTCAAAGGGTTTCAATGGATGTTATTTGATGATATCTGACAAATTAGATGCAAACTCACTCAAATATATGAGAAATGTTGAAATTCGACTTCAAATTAGGAAGATAGACTTTGAAAATTTTCAATTATTACAAAGTGAAAGTTGACCTCAATGGGCTTCAATGGATGTTATTCGATGATATCTGACAAAGTTAGATGCAAAGTCACTCAAATATATGAGAAATGTTGAAATTCGACTTCAAATTAGGAAGATAGACTTTAAAAATTTTCAATTATTACAAAGTGACAGTTGACCTCAATGGGCTTCAATGGATGTTATTCGATGATATCTGACAAAGTTAGATGCAAACTCACTCAAATATATGAGAAATGTTGAAATTCGACTTCAAATTAGGAAGATAGACTTTGAAAATTTTCAATTATTACAAAGTGACAGTTGACCTCAAAGGGTTTCAATGGATGTTATTAGATGATATCTGACAAAGTTAGATGCAAACTCACTCAAATATATGAGAAATGTTGAAATGCGACTTCAAATTAGGAAGATAGACTTTGAAAATTTTCAATTATTACAAAGTGACAGTTGACCTCAAAGGGCTTCAATCGATGTTATTCGATGATATCTGACAAAGTTAGATGCAAACTCACTCAAATATATGAGAAATATTGAAATTCGACTTCAAATTAGGAGATAAACTTTGAAAATCTTCAATTATTACAAAGTGACAGTTGACCTCAATGGGCTTCAATGGATGTTATTCGATGATATCTGACAAAGATAGATGCAAACTCACTCAAATATATGAGAAATGTTGAAATTCGACTTCAAATTAGGAAGATAGACTTTGAAAATTTTCAATTATTACAAAGTGACAGTTGACCTCAATGGGCTTCAATTGATGTTATTCGATGATATCTGACAAAGTTAGATGCAAACTCACTCAAATATATGAGAAATGTTGAAATTCGACTTCAAATTAGGAAGATAGACTTTGAAAATTTTCAATTATTACAAAGTGACAGTTGACCTCAATGGGCTTCAATGGATGTTATTCGATGATATCTGACAAAGTTAGATGCAAACTCACTCAAATATATGAGAAATGTTGAAATTCCACTTCAAATTAGGAAGATAGACTTTGAAAATTTTCAATTATTACAAAGTGACAGTTGACCTCAATGGGCTTCAATGGATGTTAGTCGATGATATCTGACAAAGTTAGATGCAAACTCACTCAAATATATGAGAAATGTTGAAATTCGACTTCAAATTAGGAAGATAGACTTTGAAAATTTTCAATTATTACAAAGTGACAGTTGACCTCAAAGGGTTTCAATGGATGTTATTTGATGATATCTGACAAATTAGATGCAAACTCACTCAAATATATGAGAAATGTTGAAATTCGACTTCAAATTAGGAAGATAGACTTTGAAAATTTTCAATTATTACAAAGTGACAGTTGACCTCAATGGGCTTCAATGGATGTTATTCGATGATATCTGACATAGTTAGATGCAAACTCACTCAAATATATGAGAATTGTTGAAATTCGACTTCAAATTAGGAAGATAGACTTTGAAAATTTTCAATTATTACAAAGTGAAAGTTGACCTCAATGGGCTTCAATCGATGTTATTCGATGATATCTGACAAAGTTAGATGCAAACTCACTCAAATATATGAGAAATGTTGAAATTCGACTTCAAATTAGGAAGATAGACTTTGAAAATTTTCAATTATTACAAAGTGACAGTTGACCTCAATGGGCTTCAATGGATGTTATTCGATGATATCTGACAAAGTTAGATGCAAACTCACTCAAATATATGAGAAATGTTGAAATTCGACTTCAAATTAGGAAGATAGACTTTGAAAATTTTCAATTATTACAAAGTGACAGTTGACCTCAATGGGCTTCAATGGATGTTATTCGATGATATCTGACAAAGTTAGATGCAAACTCACTCAAATATATGAGAAATGTTGAAATTCGACTTCAAATTAGGAAGATAGACTTTGAAAATTTTCAATTATTACAAAGTGACAGTTGACCTCAATGGGCTTCAATGGATGTTATTCGATGATATCTGACAAAGTTAGATGCAAACTCACTCAAATATATGAGAAATGTTGAAATTCGACTTCAAATTAGGAAGATAGACTTTGGAAATTTTCAATTATTACAAAGTGACAGTTGACCTCAATGGGCTTCAATGGATGTTATTCGATGATATCTGACAAAGTTAGATGCAAACTCACTCAAATATATGAGAAATGTTGAAATTCGACTTCAAATTAGGAAGATAGACTTTGAAAATTTTCAATTATTACAAAGTGACAGTTGACCTCAATGGGCTTCAATGGATGTTATTCGATGATATCTGACAAAGTTAGATGCAAACTAACTCAAATATATGAGAAATGTTGAAATTCGACTTCAAATTAGGAAGATAGACTTTGAAAATTTTCAATTATTACAAAGTGAAAGTTGACCTCAATGGGCTTCAATCGATGTTATTCGATGATATCTGACAAAGTTAGATGCAAACACACTCAAATATATGAGAAATGTTGGAATTCGACTTCAAATTAGGAAGATAGACTTTGAAAATTTTCAATTATTACAAAGTGACAGTTGACCTCAATGGGCTTCAATGGATGTTAGTCGATGATATCTGACAAAGTTAGATGCAAACTCACTCAAATATATGAGAAATGTTGAAATTCGACTTCAAATTAGGAAGATAGACTTTGAAAATTTTCAATTATTACAAAGTGACAGTTGACCTCAATGGGCTTCAATGGATGTTATTCGATGATATCTGACAAAGTTAGATGCAAACTCACTCAAATATATGAGAAATGTTGAAATTCGACTCAAATTAGGAAGATAGACTTTCAAAATTTTCAATTATTACAAAGTGACAGTTGACCTCAATGGGCTTCAATTGATGTTATTCGATGATATCTGACAAAGTTAGATGCAAACTCACTCAAATATATGAGAAATGTTGAAATTCGACTTCAAATTAGGAAGATAGACTTTGAGAATTTTCAATTATTACAAAGTGACAGTTGACCTCAATGGGCTTCAATCGATGTTATTCGATGATATCTGACAAAGTTGGATGCAAACTCACTCAAATATATGAGAAATGTTGAAATTCAACTTCAAATTAGGAAGATAGACATTGAAAATTTTCAATTATTACTAAGTGACAGTTGACCTCAATGGGCTTCAATCGATGTTATTCGATGATATCTGACAAAGTTAGATGCAAACTCATTCAAATATATGTGAAATGTTGAAATGCGACTTCAAATTAAGAAGATAGACTTTGAAAATTTTTAATTATTACAAAGTGACAGTTGACCTCAAAGGGCTTCAATCGATGTTATTCGATGATATCTGACAAAGTTAGATGCAAACTCACTCAAATATATGAGAAATGTTGAAATTCGACTTCAAATTAGGAAGATAGACTTTGGAAATTTTCAATTATTACAAAGTGACAGTTGACCTCAATGGGCTTCAATGGATGTTATTCGATGATATCTGACAAAGTTAGATGCAAACTCACTCAAATATATGAGAAATGTTGAAATTCGACTTCAAATTAGGAAGATAGACTTTGAAAATTTTCAATTATTACAAAGTGACAGTTGACCTCAATGGGCTTCAATGGATGTTATTCGATGATATCTGACAAAGTTAGATGCAAACTAACTCAAATATATGAGAAATGTTGAAATTCGACTTCAAATTAGGAAGATAGACTTTGAAAATTTTCAATTATTACAAAGTGAAAGTTGACCTCAATGGGCTTCAATCGATGTTATTCGATGATATCTGACAAAGTTAGATGCAAACACACTCAAATATATGAGAAATGTTGGAATTCGACTTCAAATTAGGAAGATAGACTTTGAAAATTTTCAATTATTACAAAGTGACAGTTGACCTCAATGGGCTTCAATGGATGATATTCGATGATATCTGACAAAGTTAGATGCAAACTCACTCAAATATATGAGAAATGTTGAAATTCGACTTCAAATTAGGAAGATAGACTTTGAAAATTTTCAATTATTACAAAGTGACAGTTGACCTCAATGGGCTTCAATGGATGTTATTCGATGATATCTGACATAGTTAGATGCAAACTCACTCAAATATATGAGAATTGTTGAAATTCGACTTCAAATTAGGAAGATAGACTTTGAAAATTTTCAATTATTACAAAGTGAAAGTTGACCTCAATGGGCTTCAATCGATGTTATTCGATGATATCTGACAAAGTTAGATGCAAACTCACTCAAATATATGAGAAATGTTGAAATTCGACTTCAAATTAGGAAGATAGACTTTGAAAATTTTCAATTATTACAAAGTGAAAGTTGACCTCAATGGGCTTCAATCGATGTTATTCGATGATATCTGACAAAGTTAGATGCAAACACACTCAAATATATGAGAAATGTTGGAATTCGACTTCAAATTAGGAAGATAGACTTTGAAAATTTTCAATTATTACAAAGTGACAGTTGACCTCAATGGGCTTCAATGGATGTTAGTCGATGATATCTGACAAAGTTAGATGCAAACTCACTCAAATATATGAGAAATGTTGAAATTCGACTTCAAATTAGGAAGATAGACTTTGAAAATTTTCAATTATTACAAAGTGACAGTTGACCTCAATGGGCTTCAATGGATGTTATTCGATGATATCTGACAAAGTTAGATGCAAACTCACTCAAATATATGAGAAATGTTGAAATTCGACTCAAATTAGGAAGATAGACTTTCAAAATTTTCAATTATTACAAAGTGACAGTTGACCTCAATGGGCTTCAATTGATGTTATTCGATGATATCTGACAAAGTTAGATGCAAACTCACTCAAATATATGAGAAATGTTGAAATTCGACTTCAAATTAGGAAGATAGACTTTGAGAATTTTCAATTATTACAAAGTGACAGTTGACCTCAATGGGCTTCAATCGATGTTATTCGATGATATCTGACAAAGTTGGATGCAAACTCACTCAAATATATGAGAAATGTTGAAATTCAACTTCAAATTAGGAAGATAGACATTGAAAATTTTCAATTATTACTAAGTGACAGTTGACCTCAATGGGCTTCAATCGATGTTATTCGATGATATCTGACAAAGTTAGATGCAAACTCATTCAAATATATGTGAAATGTTGAAATGCGACTTCAAATTAGGAAGATAGACTTTGAAAATTTTTAATTATTACAAAGTGACAGTTGACCTCAAAGGGCTTCAATCGATGTTATTCGATGATATCTGACAAAGTTAGATGCAAACTCACTCAAATATATGAGAAATGTTGAAATTCGACTTCAAATTAGGAGATAGACTTTGAAAATTTTCAATTATTACAAAGTGACAGTTGACCTCAATGGGCTTCAATGGATGTTATTCGATGATATCTGACAAAGTTAGATGCGAACTCACTCAAATATATGAGAAATGTTGAAATTCGGCTTCAAATTAGGAAGATAGACTTTGAAAATTTTCAATTATTACAAAGTGACAGTTGACCTCAATGGGCTTCAATGGATGTTATTCGATGATATCTGACAAAGTTAGACGCAAACTCACTCAAATATATGAGAAATGTTGAAATTCGACTTCAAATTAGGAAGATAGACTTTGAAAATTTTCAATTATTACAAAGTGACAGTTGACCTCAATGGGCTTCAATGGATGTTATTCGATGATATCTGACAAAGTTAGATGCAAACTCACTCAAATGTATGAGAAATGTTGAAATTCGACTTCAAATTAGGAAGATAGACTTTGAAAATTTTCAATTATTACAAAGTGACAGTTGACCTCAAAGGGTTTCAATGGATGTTATTAGATGATATCTGACAAAGTTAGATGCAAACTCACTCAAATATATGAGAAATGTTGAAATGCGACTTCAAATTAGGAAGATAGACTTTGAAAATTTTCAATTATTACAAAGTGACAGTTGACCTCAAAGGGCTTCAATCGATGTTATTCGATGATATCTGACAAAGTTAGATGCAAACTCACTCAAATATATGAGAAATATTGAAATTCGACTTCAAATTAGGAGATAAACTTTGAAAATCTTCAATTATTACAAAGTGACAGTTGACCTCAATGGGCTTCAATGGATGTTATTCGATGATATCTGACAAAGATAGATGCAAACTCACTCAAATATATGAGAAATGTTGAAATTCGACTTCAAATTAGGAAGATAGACTTTGAAAATTTTCAATTATTACAAAGTGACAGTTGACCTCAATGGGCTTCAATGGATGTTATTCGATGATATCTGACAAAGTTAGATGCAAACTCACTCAAATATATGAGAAATGTTGAAATTCGACTTCAAATTAGGAAGATAGACTTTGAAAATTTTCAATTATTACAAAGTGACAGTTGACCTCAATGGGCTTCAATGGATGTTATTCGATGATATCTGACAAAGTTAGATGCAAACTCACTCAAATATATGAGAAATGTTGAAATTCCACTTCAAATTAGGAAGATAGACTTTGAAAATTTTCAATTATTACAAAGTGACAGTTGACCTCAATGGGCTTCAATGGATGTTAGTCGATGATATCTGACAAAGTTAGATGCAAACTCACTCAAATATATGAGAAATGTTGAAATTCGACTTCAAATTAGGAAGATAGACTTTGAAAATTTTCAATTATTACAAAGTGACAGTTGACCTCAAAGGGTTTCAATGGATGTTATTTGATGATATCTGACAAATTAGATGCAAACTCACTCAAATATATGAGAAATGTTGAAATTCGACTTCAAATTAGGAAGATAGACTTTGAAAATTTTCAATTATTACAAAGTGACAGTTGACCTCAATGGGCTTCAATGGATGTTATTCGATGATATCTGACAAAGTTAGATGCAAAGTCACTCAAATATATGAGGAATGTTGAAATTCGACTTCAAATTAGGAAGATAGACTTTAAAAATTTTCAATTATTACAAAGTGACAGTTGACCTCAATGGGCTTCAATGGATGTTATTCGATGATATCTGACAAAGTTAGATGCAAACTCACTCAAATATATGAGAAATGTTGAAATTCGACTTCAAATTAGGAAGATAGACTTTGAAAATTTTCAATTATTACAAATTGACAGTTGACCTCAATGGGCTTCAATGGATGTTATTCGATGATATCTGACAAAGTTAGATGCAAACTCACTCAAATATATGAGAAATGTTGAAATTCCACTTCAAATTAGGAAGATATACTTTGAAAATTTTCAATTATTTCAAAGTGACAGTTGACCTCAATGGGCTTCAATGGATGTTAGTCGATGATATCTGACAAAGTTAGATGCAAACTCACTCAAATATATGAGAAATGTTGAAATTCGACTTCAAATTAGGAAGATAGACTTTGAAAATTTTCAATTATTACAAAGTGACAGTTGACCTCAAAGGGTTTCAATGGATGTTATTTGATGATATCTGACAAAGTTAGATGCAAACTCACTCAAATATATGAGAAATGTTGAAATTCGACTTCAAATTAGGAAGATAGACTTTGGAAATTTTCAATTATTACAAAGTGACAGTTGACCTCAATGGGCTTCAATGGATGTTATTCGATGATATCTGACAAAGTTAGATGCAAACTCACTCAAATATATGAGAAATGTTGAAATTCGACTTCAAATTAGGAAGATAGACTTTGAAAATTTTCAATTATTACAAAGTGACAGTTGACCTCAATGGGCTTCAATGGATGTTATTCGATGATATCTGACAAAGTTAGATGCAAACTAACTCAAATATATGAGAAATGTTGAAATTCGACTTCAAATTAGGAAGATAGACTTTGAAAATTTTCAATTATTACAAAGTGAAAGTTGACCTCAATGGGCTTCAATCGATGTTATTCGATGATATCTGACAAAGTTAGATGCAAACACACTCAAATATATGAGAAATGTTGGAATTCGACTTCAAATTAGGAAGATAGACTTTGAAAATTTTCAATTATTACAAAGTGACAGTTGACCTCAATGGGCTTCAATGGATGTTATTCGATGATATCTGACAAAGTTAGATGCAAACTCACTCAAATATATGAGAAATGTTGAAATTCGACTTCAAATTAGGAAGATAGACTTTGAAAATTTTCAATTATTACAAAGTGACAGTTGACCTCAATGGGCTTCAATGGATGTTATTCGATGATATCTGACATAGTTAGATGCAAACTCACTCAAATATATGAGAATTGTTGAAATTCGACTTCAAATTAGGAAGATAGACTTTGAAAATTTTCAATTATTACAAAGTGAAAGTTGACCTCAATGGGCTTCAATCGATGTTATTCGATGATATCTGACAAAGTTAGATGCAAACTCACTCAAATATATGAGAAATGTTGAAATTCGACTTCAAATTAGGAAGATAGACTTTGAAAATTTTCAATTATTACAAAGTGACAGTTGACCTCAATGGGCTTCAATGGATGTTATTCGATGATATCTGACAAAGTTAGATGCAAACTCACTCAAATATATGAGAAATGTTGAAATTCGACTTCAAATTAGGAAGATAGACTTTGAAAATTTTCAATTATTACAAAGTGACAGTTGACCTCAATGGGCTTCAATGGATGTTATTCGATGATATCTGACAAAGTTAGATGCAAACTCACTCAAATATATGAGAAATGTTGAAATTCGACTTCAAATTAGGAAGATAGACTTTGAAAATTTTCAATTATTACAAAGTGACAGTTGACCTCAATGGGCTTCAATGGATGTTATTCGATGATATCTGACAAAGTTAGATGCAAACTCACTCAAATATATGAGAAATGTTGAAATTCGACTTCAAATTAGGAAGATAGACTTTGGAAATTTTCAATTATTACAAAGTGACAGTTGACCTCAATGGGCTTCAATGGATGTTATTCGATGATATCTGACAAAGTTAGATGCAAACTCACTCAAATATATGAGAAATGTTGAAATTCGACTTCAAATTAGGAAGATAGACTTTGAAAATTTTCAATTATTACAAAGTGACAGTTGACCTCAATGGGCTTCAATGGATGTTATTCGATTATATCTGACAAAGTTAGATGCAAACTAACTCAAATATATGAGAAATGTTGAAATTCGACTTCAAATTAGGAAGATAGACTTTGAAAATTTTCAATTATTACAAAGTGAAAGTTGACCTCAATGGGCTTCAATCGATGTTATTCGATGATATCTGACAAAGTTAGATGCAAACACACTCAAATATATGAGAAATGTTGGAATTCGACTTCAAATTAGGAAGATAGACTTTGAAAATTTTCAATTATTACAAAGTGACAGTTGACCTCAATGGGCTTCAATGGATGTTAGTCGATGATATCTGACAAAGTTAGATGCAAACTCACTCAAATATATGAGAAATGTTGAAATTCGACTTCAAATTAGGAAGATAGACTTTGAAAATTTTCAATTATTACAAAGTGACAGTTGACCTCAATGGGCTTCAATGGATGTTATTCGATGATATCTGACAAAGTTAGATGCAAACTCACTCAAATATATGAGAAATGTTGAAATCGACTTCAAATTAGGAAGATAGACTTTGAAAATTTTCAATTATTACAAAGTGACAGTTGACCTCAATGGGCTTCAATCGATGTTATTCGATGATATCTGACAAAGTTAGATGCAAACTCACTCAAATATATGAGAAATGTTGAAATTCGACTTCAAATTAGGAAGATAGACTTTGAAAATTTTCAATTATTACAAAGTGACAGTTGACCTCAATGGGCTTCAATGGATGTTATTCGATGATATCTGACAAAGTTAGATGCAAACTCACTCAAATATATGAGAAATGTTGAAATTCGACTTCAAATTAGGAAGATAGACTTTGAAAATTTTCAATTATTACAAAGTGACACTTGACCTCAATGGGCTTCAATGGATGTTATTCGATGATATCTGACAAAGTTAGATGCAAACTCACTCAAATATATGAGGAATGTTGAAATTCGACTTCAAATTAGGAAGATAGACTTTGAAAATTTTCAATTATTACAAAATGACAGTTGACCTCAATGGGCTTCAATGGATGTTATTCGATGATATCTGACAAAATTAGATGCAAACTCACTCAAATATATGAGAAATGTTGAAATTCGACTTCAAATTAGGAAGATAGACTTTGAAAATTTTCAATTATTACAAAGTGACAGTTGACCTCAATGGGCTTCAATGGATGTTATTCGATGATATCTGACAAAGTTAGATGCAAACTCACTCAAATATATGAGAAATGTTGAAATTCGACTTCAAATTAGGAAGATAGACTTTGAAAATTTTCAATTATTACAAAGTGACAGTTGACCTCAATGGGCTTCAATGGATGTTATTCGATGATATCTGACAAAGTTAGATGCAAACTCACTCAAATATATGAGAAATGTTGAAATTCGACTTCAAATTAGGAAGATAGACTTTGAAAATTTTCAATTATTACAAAGTGACAGTTGACCTCAATGGGCTTCAATGGATGTTATTCGATGATATCTGACAAAGTTAGATGCAAACTCACTCAAATATATGAGAAATGTTGAAATTCGACTTCAAATTAGGAAGATAGACTTTGAAAATTTTCAATTATTACAAATTGACAGTTGACCTCAATGGGCTTCAATGGATGTTATTCGATGATATCTGACAAAGTTAGATGCAAACTCACTCAAATATATGAGAAATGTTGAAATTCCACTTCAAATTAGGAAGATAGACTTTGAAAATTTTCAATTATTTCAAAGTGACAGTTGACCTCAATGGGCTTCAATGGATGTTAGTCGATGATATCTGACAAAGTTAGATGCAAACTCACTCAAATATATGAGAAATGTTGAAATTCGACTTCAAATTAGGAAGATAGACTTTGAAAATTTTCAATTATTACAAAGTGACAGTTGACCTCAAAGGGTTTCAATGGATGTTATTTGATGATATCTGACAAAGTTAGATGCAAACTCACTCAAATATATGAGAAATGTTGAAATTCGACTTCAAATTAGGAAGATAGACTTTGGAAATTTTCAATTATTACAAAGTGACAGTTGACCTCAATGGGCTTCAATGGATGTTATTCGATGATATCTGACAAAGTTAGATGCAAACTCACTCAAATATATGAGAAATGTTGAAATTCGACTTCAAATTAGGAAGATAGACTTTGAAAATTTTCAATTATTACAAAGTGACAGTTGACCTCAATGGGCTTCAATGGATGTTATTCGATGATATCTGACAAAGTTAGATGCAAACTAACTCAAATATATGAGAAATGTTGAAATTCGACTTCAAATTAGGAAGATAGACTTTGAAAATTTTCAATTATTACAAAGTGAAAGTTGACCTCAATGGGCTTCAATCGATGTTATTCGATGATATCTGACAAAGTTAGATGCAAACACACTCAAATATATGAGAAATATTGGAATTCGACTTCAAATTAGGAAGATAGACTTTGAAAATTTTCAATTATTACAAAGTGACAGTTGACCTCAATGGGCTTCAATGGATGTTAGTCGATGATATCTGACAAAGTTAGATGCAAACTCACTCAAATATATGAGAAATGTTGAAATTCGACTTCAAATTAGGAAGATAGACTTTGAAAATTTTCAATTATTACAAAGTGACAGTTGACCTCAATGGGCTTCAATGGATGTTATTCGATGATATCTGACAAAGTTAGATGCAAACTCACTCAAATATATGAGAAATGTTGAAATCGACTTCAAATTAGGAAGATAGACTTTGAAAATTTTCAATTATTACAAAGTGACAGTTGACCTCAATGGGCTTCAATCGATGTTATTCGATGATATCTGACAAAGTTAGATGCAAACTCACTCAAATATATGAGAAATGTTGAAATTCGACTTCAAATTAGGAAGATAGACTTTAAAAATTTTCAATTATTACAAAGTGACAGTTGACCTCAATGGGCTTCAATGGATGTTATTCGATGATATCTGACAAAGTTAGATGCAAACTCACTCAAATATATGAGAAATGTTGAAATTCGACTTCAAATTAGGAAGATAGACTTTGAAAATTTTCAATTATTACAAAGTGACACTTGACCTCAATGGGCTTCAATGGATGTTATTCGATGATATCTGACAAAGTTAGATGCAAACTCACTCAAATATATGAGGAATGTTGAAATTCGACTTCAAATTAGGAAGATAGACTTTGAAAATTTTCAATTATTACAAAATGACAGTTGACCTCAATGGGCTTCAATGGATGTTATTCGATGATATCTGACAAAGTTAGATGCAAACTCACTCGAATATATGAGAAATGTTGAAATGCGACTTCAAATTAGGAAGATAGACTTTGAAAATTTTCAATTATTACAAAGTGACAGTTGACCTCAATGGGCTTCAATGGATGTTATTCGATGATATCTGACAAAGTTAGATGCAAACTAACTCAAATATATGAGAAATGTTGAAATTCGACTTCAAATTAGGAAGATAGACTTTGAAAATTTTCAATTATTACAAAGTGAAAGTTGACCTCAATGGGCTTCAATCGATGTTATTCGATGATATCTGACAAAGTTAGATGCAAACACACTCAAATATATGAGGAATGTTGGAATTCGACTTCAAATTAGGAAGATAGACTTTGAAAATTTTCAATTATTACAAAGTGACAGTTGACCTCAATGGGCTTCAATGGATGTTAGTCGATGATATCTGACAAAGTTAGATGCAAACTCACTCAAATATATGAGAAATGTTGAAATTCGACTTCAAATTAGGAAGATAGACTTTGAAAATTTTCAATTATTACAAAGTGACAGTTGACCTCAATGGGCTTCAATGGATGTTATTCGATGATATCTGACAAAGTTAGATGCAAACTCACTCAAATATATGAGAAATGTTGAAATCGACTTCAAATTAGGAAGATAGACTTTGAAAATTTTCAATTATTACAAAGTGACAGTTGACCTCACTGGTCTTCAATCGATGTTATTCGATGATATCTGACAAAGTTAGATGCAAACTCACTCAAATATATGAGAAATGTTGAAATTCGACTTCAAATTAGGAAGATAGACTTTGAAAATTTTCAATTATTACAAAGTGACAGTTGACCTCAATGGGCTTCAATGGATGTTATTCGATGATATCTGACAAAGTTAGATGCAAACTCACTCAAATATATGAGAAATGTTGAAATTCGACTTCAAATTAGGAAGATAGACTTTGAAAATTTTCAATTATTACAAAGTGACACTTGACCTCAATGGGCTTCAATGGATGTTATTCGATGATATCTGACAAAGTTAGATGCAAACTCACTCAAATATATGAGAAATGTTGAAATTCGACTTCAAATTAGGAAGATAGACTTTGAAAATTTTCAATTATTACAAAATGACAGTTGACCTCAATGGGCTTCAATGGATGTTATTCGATGATATCTGACAAAGTTAGATGCAAACTCACTCGAATATATGAGAAATGTTGAAATGCGACTTCAAATTAGGAAGATAGACTTTGAAAATTTTCAATTATTACAAAGTGACAGTTGACCTCAATGGGCTTCAATGGATGTTATTCGATGATATCTGACAAAGTTAGATGCAAACTAACTCAAATATATGAGAAATGTTGAAATTCGACTTCAAATTAGGAAGATAGACTTTGAAAATTTTCAATTATTACAAAGTGAAAGTTGACCTCAATGGGCTTCAATCGATGTTATTCGATGATATCTGACAAAGTTAGATGCAAACACACTCAAATATATGAAGAATGTTGGAATTCGACTTCAAATTAGGAAGATAGACTTTGAAAATTTTCAATTATTACAAAGTGACAGTTGACCTCAATGGGCTTCAATGGATGTTAGTCGATGATATCTGACAAAGTTAGATGCAAACTCACTCAAATATATGAGAAATGTTGAAATTCGACTTCAAATTAGGAAGATAGACTTTGAAAATTTTCAATTATTACAAAATGACAGTTGACCTCAATGGGCTTCAATGGATGTTATTCGATGATATCTGACAAAGTTAGATGCAAACTCACTCGAATATATGAGAAATGTTGAAATGCGACTTCAAATTAGGAAGATAGACTTTGAAAATTTTCAATTATTACAAAGTGACAGTTGACCTCAATGGGCTTCAATGGATGTTATTCGATGATATCTGACAAAGTTAGATGCAAACTAACTCAAATATATGAGAAATGTTGAAATTCGACTTCAAATTAGGAAGATAGACTTTGAAAATTTTCAATTATTACAAAGTGAAAGTTGACCTCAATGGGCTTCAATCGATGTTATTCGATGATATCTGACAAAGTTAGATGCAAACACACTCAAATATATGAAGAATGTTGGAATTCGACTTCAAATTAGGAAGATAGACTTTGAAAATTTTCAATTATTACAAAGTGACAGTTGACCTCAATGGGCTTCAATGGATGTTAGTCGATGATATCTGACAAAGTTAGATGCAAACTCACTCAAATATATGAGAAATGTTGAAATTCGACTTCAAATTAGGAAGATAGACTTTGAAAATTTTCAATTATTACAAAGTGACAGTTGACCTCAATGGGCTTCAATGGATGTTATTCGATGATATCTGACAAAGTTAGATGCGAACTCACTCAAATATATGAGAAATGTTGAAATTCGACTTCAAATTAGGAAGATAGACTTTGAAAATTTTCAATTATTACAAAGTGACACTTGACCTCAATGGGCTTCAATGGATGTTATTCGATGATATCTGACAAAGTTAGATGCAAACTCACTCAAATATATGAGAAATGTTGAAATTCGACTTCAAATCAGGAAGATAGACTTTGAAAATTTTCAATTATTACAAAATGACAGTTGACCTCAATGGGCTTCAATGGATGTTATTCGATGATATCTGACAAAGTTAGATGCAAACTCACTCGAATATATGAGAAATGTTGAAATGCGACTTCAAATTAGGAAGATAGACTTTGAAAATTTTCAATTATTACAAAGTGACAGTTGACCTCAATGGGCTTCAATGGATGTTATTCGATGATATCTGACAAAGTTAGATGCAAACTCACTCAAATATATGAGAAATGTTGAAATTCCACTTCAAATTAGGAAGATAGACTTTGAAAATTTTCAATTATTACAAAGTGACAGTTGACCTCAATGGGCTTCAATGGATGTTAGTCGATGATATCTGACAAAGTTAGATGCAAACTCACTCAAATATATGAGAAATGTTGAAATTCGACTTCAAATTAGGAAGATAGACTTTGAAAATTTTCAATTATTACAAAGTGACAGTTGACCTCAATGGGCTTCAATCGATGTTATTCGATGATATCTGACAAAGTTAGATGCAAACTCACTCAAATATATGAGAAATGTTGAAATTCGACTTCAAATTAGGAAGATAGACTTTGAAAATTTTCAATTATTACAAAGTGACAGTTGACCTCAATGGGCTTCAATGGATGTTATTCGATGATATCTGACAAAGTTAGATGCAAACTCACTCAAATATATGAGAAATGTTGAAATTCGACTTCAAATTAGGAAGATAGACTTTGAAAATTTTCAATTATTACAAAGTGACAGTTGACCTCAATGGGCTTCAATGGATGTTATTCGATGATATCTGACAAAGTTAGATGCAAACTCACTCAAATATATGAGAAATGTTGAAATTCGACTTCAAATTAGGAAGATAGACTTTGAAAATTTTCAATTATTACAAAGTGACAGTTGACCTCAAAGGGTTTCAATGGATGTTATTAGATGATATCTGACAAAGTTAGATGCAAACTCACTCAAATATATGAGAAATGTTGAAATGCGACTTCAAATCAGGAAGATAGACTTTGAAAATTTTCAATTATTACAAAGTGACAGTTGACCTCAAAGGGCTTCAATCGATGTTATTCGATGATATCTGACAAATTTAGATGCAAACTCACTCAAATATATGAGAAATATTGAAATTCGACTTCAAATTAGGAGATAGACTTTGAAAATTTTCAATTATTACGAAGTGACAGTTGACCTCAATGGGCTTCAATGGATGTTATTCGATGATATCTGACAAAGTTAGATGCAAACTCACTCAAATATATGAGAAATGTTGAAATTCGACTTCAAATTAGGAAGATAGACTTTGAAAATTTTCAATTATTACAAAGTGACAGTTGACCTCAATGGGCTTCAATGGATGTTATTCGATGATATCAGACAAAGTAAGATGCAAACTCACTCAAATATATGAGAGATGTTGAAATTCCACTTCAAATTAGGAAGATAGACTTTGAAAATTTTCAATTATTACAAAGTGACAGTTGACCTCAATGGGCTTCAATGGATGTTATTCGATGATATCTGACAAAGTAAGATGCAAACTCACTCAAATATATGAGAAATGTTGAAATTCGACTTCAAATTAGGAAGATAGACTTTGAAAATTTTCAATTATTACAAAGTGAAAGTTGACCTCAATGGGCTTCAATCGATGTTATTCGATGATATCTGACAAAGTTAGATGCAAACTCACTCAAATATATGAGAAATGTTGGAATTCGACTTCAAATTAGGAAGATAGACTTTGAAAATTTTCAATTATTACAAAGTGACAGTTGACCTCAATGGGCTTCAATGGATGTTATTCGATGATATCTGACAAAGTTAGATGCAAACTCACTCAGATATATGAGAAATGTTGAAATTCGACTTCAAATTAGGAAGATAGACATTGAAAATTTTCAATTATTACAAAGTGACAGTTGACCTCAATGGGCTTCAATGGATGTTATTCGATGATATCTGACAAAGTTAGATGCAAACTCACTCAAATATATGAGAAATGTTGAAATTCGACTTCAAATTAGGAAGATACACTTTCAAAATTTTCAATTATTACAAAGTGACAGTTGACCTCAATGGGCTTCAATTGATGTTATTCGATGATATCTGACAAAGTTAGATGCAAACTCACTCAAATATATGAGAAATGTTGAAATTCGACTTCAAATTAGGAAGATAGACTTTGAGAATTTTCAATTATTACAAAGTGACAGTTGACCTCAATGGGCTTCAATCGATGTTATTCGATGATATCTGACAAAGTTGGATGCAAACTCACTCAAATATATGAGAAATGTTGAAATTCAACTTCAAATTAGGAAGATAGACATTGAAAATTTTCAATTATTACAAAGTGACAGTTGACCTCAAAGGGCTTCAATCGATGTTATTCGATGATATCTGACAAAGTTAGATGCAAACTCACTCAAATATATGAGAAATGTTGAAATTCGACTTCAAATTAGGAGATAGACTTTGAAAATTTTCAATTATTACAAAGTGACAGTTGACCTCAATGGGCTTCAATGGATGTTATTCGATGATATCTGACAAAGTTAGATGCGAACTCACTCAAATATATGAGAAATGTTGAAATTCGACTTCAAATTAGGAAGATAGACATTGAAAATTTTCAATTATTACAAAGTGACAGTTGACCTCAAAGGGCTTCAATCGATGTTATTCGATGATATCTGACAAAGTTAGATGCAAACTCACTCAAATATATGAGAAATGTTGAAATTCGACTTCAAATTAGGAAGATAGACTTTGAAAATTTTCAATTATTACAAAGTGACAGTTGACCTCAAAGGGTTTCAATGGATGTTATTAGATGATATCTGACAAAGTTAGATGCAAACTCACTCAAATATATGAGAAATGTTGAAATGCGACTTCAAATCAGGAAGATAGACTTTGAAAATTTTCAATTATTACAAAGTGACAGTTGACCTCAAAGGGCTTCAATCGATGTTATTCGATGATATCTGACAAATTTAGATGCAAACTCACTCAAATATATGAGAAATATTGAAATTCGACTTCAAATTAGGAGATAGACTTTGAAAATTTTCAATTATTACGAAGTGACAGTTGACCTCAATGGGCTTCAATGGATGTTATTCGATGATATCTGACAAAGTTAGATGCAAACTCACTCAAATATATGAGAAATGTTGAAATTCGACTTCAAATTAGGAAGATAGACTTTGAAAATTTTCAATTATTACAAAGTGACAGTTGACCTCAAAGGGTTTCAATGGATGTTATTAGATGATATCTGACAAAGTTAGATGCAAACTCACTCAAATATATGAGAAATGTTGAAATGCGACTTCAAATTAGGAAGATAGACTTTGAAAATTTTCAATTATTACAAAGTGACAGTTGACCTCAAAGGGCTTCAATCGATGTTATTCGATGATATCTGACAAAGTTAGATGCAAACTCACTCAAATATATGAGAAATATTGAAATTCGACTTCAAATTAGGAGATAAACTTTGAAAATTTTCAATTATTACAAAGTGACAGTTGACCTCAATGGGCTTCAATGGATGTTATTCGATGATATCTGACAAAGATAGATGCAAACTCACTCAAATATATGAGAAATGTTGAAATTCGACTTCAAATTAGGAAGATAGACTTTGAAAATTTTCAATTATTACAAAGTGACAGTTGACCCCAATGGGCTTCAATGGATGTTATTCGATGATATCTGACAAAGTTAGATGCAAACTCACTCAAATATATGAGAAATGTTGAAATTCGACTTCAAATTAGGAAGATAGACTTTGAAAATTTTCAATTATTACAAAGTGACAGTTGACCTCAATGGGCTTCAATGAATGTTATTCGATGATATCTGACAAAGTTAGATGCAAACTCACTCAAATATATGAGAAATGTCGAAATTCCACTTCAAATTAGGAAGATAGACTTTGAAAATTTTCAATTATTACAAAGTGACAGTTGACCTCAATGGGCTTCAATGGATGTTAGTCGATGATATCTGACAAAGTTAGATGCAAACTCACTCAAATATATGAGAAATGTTGAAATTCGACTTCAAATTAGGAAGATAGACTTTGAAAATTTTCAATTATTACAAAGTGACAGTTGACCTCAAAGGGTTTCAATGGATGTTATTTGATGATATCTGACAAATTAGATGCAAACTCACTCAAATATATGAGAAATGTTGAAATTCGACTTCAAATTAGGAAGATAGACTTTGGAAATTTTCAATTATTACAAAGTGACAGTTGACCTCAATGGGCTTCAATGGATGTTATTCGATGATATCTGACAAAGTGAGATGCAAACTCACTCAAATATATGAGAAATGTTGAAATTCAACTTCAAATTAGGAAGATAGACATTGAAAATTTTCAATTATTACAAAGTGACAGTTGACCTCAAAGGGCTTCAATCGATGTTATTCGATGATATCTGACAAAGTTAGATGCAAACTCACTCAAATATATGAGAAATGTTGAAATTCGACTTCAAATTAGGAGATAGACTTTGAAAATTTTCAATTATTACAAAGTGACAGTTGACCTCAATGGGCTTCAATGGATGTTATTCGATGATATCTGACAAAGTTAGATTCGAACTCACTCAAATATATGAGAAATGTTGAAATTCGACTTCAAATTAGGAAGATAGACTTTGAAAATTTTCAATTATTACAAAGTGACAGTTGACCTCAATGGGCTTCAATGAATGTTATTCGATGATATCTGACAAAGTTAGATGCAAACTCACTCAAATATATGAGAAATGTTGAAATTCCACTTCAAATTAGGAAGATAGACTTTGAAAATTTTCAATTATTACAAAGTGACAGTTGACCTCAATGGGCTTCAATGGATGTTAGTCGATGATATCTGACAAAGTTAGATGCAAACTCACTCAAATATATGAGAAATGTTGAAATTCGACTTCAAATTAGGAAGATAGACTTTGAAAATTTTCAATTATTACAAAGTGACAGTTGACCTCAAAGGGTTTCAATGGATGTTATTTGATGATATCTGACAAATTAGATGCAAACTCACTCAAATATATGAGAAATGTTGAAATTCGACTTCAAATTAGGAAGATAGACTTTGGAAATTTTCAATTATTACAAAGTGACAGTTGACCTCAATGGGCTTCAATGGATGTTATTCGATGATATCTGACAAAGTGAGATGCAAACTCACTCAAATATATGAGAAATGTTGAAATTCAACTTCAAATTAGGAAGATAGACATTGAAAATTTTCAATTATTACAAAGTGACAGTTGACCTCAAAGGGCTTCAATCGATGTTATTCGATGATATCTGACAAAGTTAGATGCAAACTCACTCAAATATATGAGAAATGTTGAAATTCGACTTCAAATTAGGAGATAGACTTTGAAAATTTTCAATTATTACAAAGTGACAGTTGACCTCAATGGGCTTCAATGGATGTTATTCGATGATATCTGACAAAGTTAGATTCGAACTCACTCAAATATATGAGAAATGTTGAAATTCGACTTCAAATTAGGAAGATAGACATTGAAAATTTTCAATTATTACAAAGTGACAGTTGACCTCAATGGGCTTCAATGGATGTTATTCGATGATATCTGACAAAGTTAGACGCAAACTCACTCAAATATATGAGAAATGTTGAAATTCGACTTCAAATTGGGAAGATAGACTTTGAAAATTTTCAATTATTACAAAGTGACAGTTGACCTCAATGGGCTTCAATGGATGTTATTCGATGATATCTGACAAAGTTAGATGCAAACTCACTCAAATATATGAGAAATGTTGAAATTCGACTTCAAATTAGGAAGATAGACTTTGAAAATTTTCAATTATTACAAAGTGACAGTTGACCTCAAAGGGCTTCAATCGATGTTATTCGATGATATCTGACAAAGTTAGATGCAAACTCACTCAAATATATGAGAAATATTGAAATTCGACTTCAAATTAGGAGATAAACTTTGAAAATTTTCAATTATTACAAAGTGACAGTTGACCTCAAAGGGTTTCAATGGATGTTATTAGATGATATCTGACAAAGTTAGATGCAAACTCACTCAAATATATGAGAAATGTTGAAATGCGACTTCAAATTAGGAAGATAGACTTTGAAAATTTTCAATTATTACAAAGTGACAGTTGACCTCAAAGGGCTTCAATCGATGTTATTCGATGATATCTGACAAAGTTAGATGCAAACTCACTCAAATATATGAGAAATATTGAAATTCGACTTCAAATTAGGAGATAAACTTTGAAAATTTTCAATTATTACAAAGTGACAGTTGACCTCAATGGGCTTCAATGGATGTTATTCGATGATATCTGACAAAGATAGATGCAAACTCACTCAAATATATGAGAAATGTTGAAATTCGACTTCAAATTAGGAAGATAGACTTTGAAAATTTTCAATTATTACAAAGTGACAGTTGACCTCAATGGGCTTCAATGGATGTTATTCGATGATATCTGACAAAGTTGGATGCAAACTCACTCAAATATATGAGAAATGTTGAAATTCGACTTCAAATTAGGAAGATAGACTTTGAAAATTTTCAATTATTACAAAGTGACAGTTGACCTCAAAGGGCTTCAATCGATGTTATTCGATGATATCTGACAAAGTTAGATGCAAACTCACTCAAATATATGAGAAATATTGAAATTCGACTTCAAATTAGGAGATAAACTTTGAAAATTTTCAATTATTACAAAGTGACAGTTGACCTCAAAGGGTTTCAATGGATGTTATTAGATGATATCTGACAAAGTTAGATGCAAACTCACTCAAATATATGAGAAATGTTGAAATGCGACTTCAAATTAGGAAGATAGACTTTGAAAATTTTCAATTATTACAAAGTGACAGTTGACCTCAAAGGGCTTCAATCGATGTTATTCGATGATATCTGACAAAGTTAGATGCAAACTCACTCAAATATATGAGAAATATTGAAATTCGACTTCAAATTAGGAGATAAACTTTGAAAATTTTCAATTATTACAAAGTGACAGTTGACCTCAATGGGCTTCAATGGATGTTATTCGATGATATCTGACAAAGATAGATGCAAACTCACTCAAATATATGAGAAATGTTGAAATTCGACTTCAAATTAGGAAGATAGACTTTGAAAATTTTCAATTATTACAAAGTGACAGTTGACCTCAATGGGCTTCAATGGATGTTATTCGATGATATCTGACAAAGTTAGATGCGAACTCACTCAAATATATGAGAAATGTTGAAATTCGACTTCAAATTAGGAAGATAGACATTGAAAATTTTCAATTATTACAAAGTGACAGTTGACCTCAATGGGCTTCAATGGATGTTATTCGATGATATCTGACAAAGTTAGATGCAAACTCACTCAAATATATGAGAAATGTTGAAATTCGACTTCAAATTAGGAAGATAGACTTTGAAAATTTTCAATTATTACAAAGTGACAGTTGACCTCAAAGGGTTTCAATGGATGTTATTAGATGATATCTGACAAAGTTAGATGCAAACTCACTCAAATATATGAGAAATGTTGAAATGCGACTTCAAATTAGGAAGATAGACTTTGAAAATTTTCAATTATTACAAAGTGACAGTTGACCTCAAAGGGCTTCAATCGATGTTATTCGATGATATCTGACAAAGTTAGATGCAAACTCACTCAAATATATGAGAAATATTGAAATTCGACTTCAAATTAGGAGATAAACTTTGAAAATTTTCAATTATTACAAAGTGACAGTTGACCTCAATGGGCTTCAATGGATGTTATTCGATGATATCTGACAAAGATAGATGCAAACTCACTCAAATATATGAGAAATGTTGAAATTCGACTTCAAATTAGGAAGATAGACTTTGAAAATTTTCAATTATTACAAAGTGACAGTTGACCTCAATGGGCTTCAATGGATGTTATTCGATGATATCTGACAAAGTTAGATGCAAACTCACTCAAATATATGAGAAATGTTGAAATTCGACTTCAAATTAGGAAGATAGACTTTGAAAATTTTCAATTATTACAAAGTGACAGTTGACCTCAATGGGCTTCAATGAATGTTATTCGATGATATCTGACAAAGTTAGATGCAAACTCACTCAAATATATGAGAAATGTTGAAATTCCACTTCAAATTAGGAAGATAGACTTTGGAAATTTTCAATTATTACAAAGTGACAGTTGACCTCAATGGGCTTCAATGGATGTTATTCGATGATATCTGACAAAGTTAGATGCAAACTCACTCAAATATATGAGAAATGTTGAAATTCAACTTCAAATTAGGAAGATAGACATTGAAAATTTTCAATTATTACAAAGTGACGGTTGACCTCAAAGGGCTTCAATCGATGTTATTCGATGATATCTGACAAAGTTAGATGCAAACTCACTCAAATATATGAGAAATGTTGAAATTCGACTTCAAATTAGGAGATAGACTTTGAAAATTTTCAATTATTACAAAGTGACAGTTGACCTAAAGGGCTTCAATCGATGTTATTCGATGATATCTGACAAAGTTAGATGCAAACTCACTCAAATATATGAGAAATGTTGAAATTCGACTTCAAATTAGGAGATAGACTTTGAAAATTTTCAATTATTACAAAGTGACAGTTGACCTCAATGGGCTTCAATGGATGTTATTCGATGATATCTGACAAAGTTAGATGCAAACTCACTCAAATATATGAGAAATGTTGAAATTCGACTTCAAATTAGGAAGATAGACTTTGAAAATTTTCAATTATTACAAAGTGACAGTTGACCTCAAAGGGCATCAATCGATGTTATTCGATGATATCTGACAAAGTTAGATGCAAACTCACTCAAATATATGAGAAATGTTGAAATTCGACTTCAAATTAGGAAGATAGACTTTGAAAATTTTCAATTATTACAAAGTGACAGTTAACCTCAATGGGCTTCAATCGATGTTATTCGATGATATCTGACAAAGTTAGATGCAAACTCACTCAAATATATGAGAAATGATGAAATTCGACTTCAAATTAGGAGATAGTTTTTGAAAATTTTCAATTATTACAAAGTGACAGTTGACCTCAATGGGCTTCAATGGATGTTATTCGATGATATCTGACAAAGTTTGATGCAAACTCACTCAAATATATGAGAAATGTTGAAATTCGACTTCAAATTAGGAGATAGACTTTGAAAATTTTCAATTATTACAAAGTGACAGTTGACCTCAATGGGCTTCAATGGATGTTATTCGATGATATCTGACAAAGTTAGATGCAACTCACTCAAATATATGAGAAATGTTGAAATTCGACTTCAAATTAGGAAGATAGACTTTGAAAATTTTCAATTATTACAAAGTGACAGTTGACCTCAATGGGCTTCAATGGATGTTATTCGATGATATCTGACAAAGTTAGATGCAAACTCACTCAAATATATGAGAAATGTTGAAATTCGACTTCAAATTAGGAAGATAGACTTTGAAAATTTTCAATTATTACAAAGTGACAGTTGACCTCAAAGGGCTTCAATCGATGTTATTCGATGATATCTGACAAAGTTAGATGCAAACTCACTCAAATATATGAGAAATGTTGAAATTCGACTTCAAATTAGGAAGATAGACTTTGAAAATTTTCAATTATTACAAAGTGACAGTTGACCTCAATGGGCTTCAATGGATGTTATTCGATGATATCTGACAAAGTTAGATGCAAACTCACTCAAATATATGAGAAATGTTGAAATTCGACTTCAAATTAGGAAGATAGACTTTGAAAATTTTCAATTATTACAAAGTGACAGTTGACCTCAAAGGGCTTCAATCGATGTTATTCGATGATATCTGACAAAGTTAGATGCAAACTCACTCAAATATATGAGAAATGTTGAAATTCGACTTCAAATTAGGAAGATAGTTTTTGAAAATTTTCAATTATTACAAAGTGACAGTTGACCTCAAAGGGCTTCAATCGATGTTATTCGATGATATCTGACAAAGTTAGATGCAAACTCACTCAAATATATGAGAAATGTTGAAATTCGACTTCAAATTAGGAGATAGACTTTGAAAGTTTTCAATTATTACAAAGTGACAGTTGACCTCAATGGGCTTCAATGGATGTTATTCGATGATATCTGACAAAGTTAGATGCAAACTCACTCAAATATATGAGAAATGTTGAAATTCGACTTCAAATTAGGAAGATAGATTTTGAGAATTTCCAATTATTACAAAGTGACAGTTGACCTCAAAGGGATGGGCTTCAATGGATGTTATTCGATGATATCTGACAAAGTTAGACGCAAACTCACTCAAATATATGAGAAATGTTGAAATTCGACTTCAAATTAGGAAGATAGACTTTGAAAATTTTCAATTATTACAAAGTGACAGTTGACCTCAATGGGCTTCAATGGATGTTATTCGATGATATCTGACAAAGTTAGATGCAAACTCACTCAAATATATGAGAAATGTTGAAATTCGACTTCAAATTAGGAAGATAGACTTTGAAAATTTTCAATTATTACAAAGTGACAGTTGACCTCAATGGGCTTCAATTGATGTTATTCGATGATATCTGACAAAGTTAGATGCAAACTCACTCAAATATATGAGAAATGTTGAAATACAACTTCAAATTAGGAAGATAGACATTGAAAATTTTCAATTATTACAAAGTGACAGTTGACCTCAATGGGCTTCAATCGATGTTATTCGATGATATCTGACAAAGTTAGATGCAAACTCACTCAAATATATGTGAAATGTTGAAATGCGACTTCAAATTAGGAAGATAGACTTTGAAAATTTTCAATTATTACAAAGTGACAGTTGACCTCAAAGGGCTTCAATCGATGTTATTCGATGATATCTGACAAAGTTAGATGCAAACTCACTCAAATATATGAGAAATGTTGAAATTCGACTTCAAATTAGGAGATAGACTTTGAAAATTTTCAATTATTACAAAGTGACAGTTGACCTCAATGGGCTTCAATAGATGTTATTCGATGATATCTGACAAAGTTGAATGCAAACTCACTCGAATATATGAGAAATGTTGAAATGCAACTTCAAATTAGGAAGATAGACTTTGAAAATTTTCAATTATTACAAAGTGACAGTTGACCTCAATGGGCTTCAATGGATGTTATTCGATGATATCTGACAAAGTTAGATGCAAACTCACTCAAATATATGAGAAATGTTGAAATTCGACTTCAAATTAGGAAGATAGACTTTGAAAATTTTCAATTATTACAAAGTGACAGTTGACCTCAATGGGCTTCAATGGATGTTATTCGATGATATCTGACAAAGTTAGATGCAAACTCACTCAAATATATGAGAAATGTTGAAATTCGACTTCAAATTAGGAAGATAGACTTTGAAAATTTTCAATTATTACAAAGTGACAGTTGACCTCAATGGGCTTCAATGAATGTTATTCGATGATATCTGACAAAGTTAGATGCAAACTCACTCAAATATATGAGAAATGTTGAAATTCGACTTCAAACTAGGAAGATAGACTTTGAAAATTTTCAATTATTACAAAGTGACAGTTGACCTCAATGGGCTTCAATGGATGTTATTCGATGATATCTGACAAAGTTGAATACAAACTCACTCGAATATATGAGAAATGTTGAAATGCGACTTCAAATTAGGAAGATAGACTTTGAAAATTTTCAATTATTACAAAGTGACAGTTGACCTCAATGGGCTTCAATGGATGTTATTCGATGATATCTGACAAAGTTAGATGCAAACTCACTCAAATATATGAGAAATGTTGAAATTCGACTTCAAATTAGGAAGATAGACTTAGAAAATTTTGAATTATTACAAAGTGACATTTGACCTCAATGGGCTTCAATGGATGTTATTCGATGATATCTGACAAAGTTAGATGCAAACTCACTCAAATATATGAGAAATGTTGAAATTCGACTTCAAATTAGGAATATAGACTTTGAAAATTTTCAATTATTACAAAGTGACAGTTGACCTCAATGGGCTTCAATCGATGTTATTCGATGATATCTGACAAAGTTAGATGCAAACTCACTCAAATATATGAGAAATGTTGAAATTCGACTTCAAATTAGGAAGATAGACTTTGAAAATTTTCAATTATTACAAAGTGACAGTTGAACTCAAAGGGTTTTCAATGGATGTTATTAGATGATATCTGACAAAGTTAGATGCAAACTCACTCAAATATATGAGAAATGTTGAAATTCAACTTCAAATTAGGGAGATAGACATTGAAAATTTTCAATTATTACAAAGTGACAGTTGACCTCAATGGGCTTCAATCGATGTTATTCGATGATATCTGACAAAGTTAGATGCAAACTCACTCAAATATATGTGAAATGTTGAAATGCGACTTCAAATTAGGAAGATAGACTTTGAAAATTTTCAATTATTACAAAGTGACAGTTGACCTCAAAGGGCTTCAATCGATGTTATTCGATGATATCTGACAAAGTTAGATGCAAACTCACTCAAATATATGAGAAATGTTGAAATTCGACTTCAAATTAGGAGATAGACTTTGAAAATTTTCAATTATAACAAAGTGACAGTTGACCTCAATGGGCTTCAATGGATGTTATTCGATGATATCTGACAAAGTTGAATGCAAACTCACTCGAATATACGAGAAATGTTGAAATGCGACTTCAAATTAGGAAGATAGACTTTGAAAATTTTCAATTATTACAAAGTGACAGTTGACCTCAATGGGCTTCAATGGATGTTATTCGATGATATCTGACAAAGTTAGATGCAAACTCACTCAAATATATGAGAAATGTTGAAATTC
The DNA here is from genome assembly GCF_026230105.1 of Diorhabda sublineata. Classification (NCBI taxonomy): domain Eukaryota; kingdom Metazoa; phylum Arthropoda; class Insecta; order Coleoptera; family Chrysomelidae; genus Diorhabda; species Diorhabda sublineata. The sequence continues at coordinate 9,404 of NW_026614088.1, read as the reverse complement.
GACTTCAAATTAGGAAGATAGACTTTGAAAATTTTCAATTATTACAAAGTGACAGTTGACCTCAATGGGCTTCAATGGATGTTATTCGATGATATCTGACAAAGTTAGATGCAAACTCACTCAAATATATGAGAAATGTTGATATTCGACTTCAAATTAGGAAGATAGACTTTGAAAATTTTCAATTACTACAAAGTGACAGTTGACCTCAATGGGCTTCAATGGATGTTATTCGATGATATCTGACAAAGTTAGATGCAAACTCACTCAAATATATGAGAAATGTTGAAATTCGACTTCAAATTAGGAAGATAGACTTTGAAAATTTTTAATTATTACAAAGTGACAGTTGACCTCAATGGGCTTCAATGGATGTTATTCGATGATATCTGACAAAGTTGAATGCAAACTCACTCGAATATATGAGAAATGTTGAAATGCGACTTCAAATTAGGAAGATAGACTTTGAAAATTTTCAATTATTACAAAGTGACAGTTGACCTCAATGGGCTTCAATGGATGTTATTCGATGATATCTGACAAAGTTAGATGCAAACTCACTCAAATATATGAGAAATGTTGAAATTCGACTTCAAATTAGGAAGATAGACTTTGAAAATTTTCAATTATTACAAAGTGACAGTTGACCTCAATGGGCTTCAATGGATGTTATTCGATGATATCTGACAAAGTTAGATGCAAACTCACTCAAATATATGAGAAATGTTGAAATTCGACTTCAAATTAGGAAGATAGACTTTGAAAATTTTCAATTATTACAAAGTGACAGTTGACCTCAATGGGCTTCAATCGATGTTATTCGATGATATCTGACAAAGTTAGATGCAAACTCACTCAAATATATGAGAAATGTTGAAATTCGACTTCAAATTAGGAAGATAGACTTTGAAAATTTTCAATTATTACAAAGTGACAGTTGACATCAAAGGGTTTCAATGGATGTTATTAGATGATATCTGACAAAGTTAGATGCAAAATCACTCAAATATATGAGAAATGTTGAAATTCAACTTCAAATTAGGAAGATAGACATTGAAAATTTTCAATTATTACAAAGTGACAGTTGACCTCAATGGGCTTCAATCGATGTTATTCGATGATATCTGACAAAGTTAGATGCAAACTCACTCAAATATATGTGAAATGTTGAAATGCGACTTCAAATTAGGAAGATAGACTTTGAAAATTTTCAATTATTACAAAGTGACAGTTGACCTCAAAGGGCTTGAATCGATGTTATTCGATGATATCTGACAAAGTTAGATGCAAACTCACTCAAATATATGAGAAATGTTGAAATTCGACTTCAAATTAGGAAGATAGACTTTGAAAATTTTCAATTATTACAAAGTGACAGTTGACCTCAATGGGCTTCAATGAATGTTATTCGATGATATCTGACAAAGTTAGATGCAAACTCACTCAAATATATGAGAAATGTTGAAATTCGACTTCAAACTAGGAAGATAGACTTTGAAAATTTTCAATTATTACAAAGTGACAGTTGACCTCAATGGGCTTCAATGGATGTTATTCGATGATATCTGACAAAGTTGAATACAAACTCACTCGAATATATGAGAAATGTTGAAATGCGACTTCAAATTAGGAAGATAGACTTTGAAAATTTTCAATTATTACAAAGTGACAGTTGACCTCAATGGGCTTCAATGGATGTTATTCGATGATATCTGACAAAGTTAGATGCAAACTCACTCAAATATATGAGAAATGTTGAAATTCGACTTCAAATTAGGAAGATAGACTTTGAAAATTTTCAATTATTACAAAGTGACAGTTGAACTCAAAGGGTTTTCAATGGATGTTATTAGATGATATCTGACAAAGTTAGATGCAAACTCACTCAAATATATGAGAAATGTTGAAATTCAACTTCAAATTAGGGAGATAGACATTGAAAATTTTCAATTATTACAAAGTGACAGTTGACCTCAATGGGCTTCAATCGATGTTATTCGATGATATCTGACAAAGTTAGATGCAAACTCACTCAAATATATGTGAAATGTTGAAATGCGACTTCAAATTAGGAAGATAGACTTTGAAAATTTTCAATTATTACAAAGTGACAGTTGACCTCAAAGGGCTTCAATCGATGTTATTCGATGATATCTGACAAAGTTAGATGCAAACTCACTCAAATATATGAGAAATGTTGAAATTCGACTTCAAATTAGGAGATAGACTTTGAAAATTTTCAATTATAACAAAGTGACAGTTGACCTCAATGGGCTTCAATGGATGTTATTCGATGATATCTGACAAAGTTGAATGCAAACTCACTCGAATATACGAGAAATGTTGAAATGCGACTTCAAATTAGGAAGATAGACTTTGAAAATTTTCAATTATTACAAAGTGACAGTTGACCTCAATGGGCTTCAATGGATGTTATTCGATGATATCTGACAAAGTTAGATGCAAACTCACTCAAATATATGAGAAATGTTGAAATTCGACTTCAAATTAGGAAGATAGACTTTGAAAATTTTCAATTATTACAAAGTGACAGTTGACCTCAATGGGCTTCAATGGATGTTATTCGATGATATCTGACAAAGTTAGATGCAAACTCACTCAAATATATGAGAAATGTTGATATTCGACTTCAAATTAGGAAGATAGACTTTGAAAATTTTCAATTACTACAAAGTGACAGTTGACCTCAATGGGCTTCAATGGATGTTATTCGATGATATCTGACAAAGTTAAATGCAAACTCACTCAAATATATGAGAAATGTTGAAATTCGACTTCAAATTAGGAAGATAGACTTTGAAAATTTTTAATTATTACAAAGTGACAGTTGACCTCAATGGGCTTCAATGGATGTTATTCGATGATATCTGACAAAGTTGAATGCAAACTCACTCGAATATATGAGAAATGTTGAAATGCGACTTCAAATTAGGAAGATAGACTTTGAAAATTTTCAATTATTACAAAGTGACAGTTGACCTCAATGGGCTTCAATGGATGTTATTCGATGATATCTGACAAAGTTAGATGCAAACTCACTCAAATATATGAGAAATGTTGAAATTCGACTTCAAATTAGGAAGATAGACTTTGAAAATTTTCAATTATTACAAAGTGACAGTTGACCTCAATGGGCTTCAATGGATGTTATTCGATGATATCTGACAAAGTTAGATGCAAACTCACTCAAATATATGAGAAATGTTGAAATTCGACTTCAAATTAGGAAGATAGACTTTGAAAATTTTCAATTATTACAAAGTGACAGTTGACCTCAATGGGCTTCAATCGATGTTATTCGATGATATCTGACAAAGTTAGATGCAAACTCACTCAAATATATGAGAAATGTTGAAATTCGACTTCAAATTAGGAAGATAGACTTTGAAAATTTTCAATTATTACAAAGTGACAGTTGACATCAAAGGGTTTCAATGGATGTTATTAGATGATATCTGACAAAGTTAGATGCAAAATCACTCAAATATATGAGAAATGTTGAAATTCAACTTCAAATTAGGAAGATAGACATTGAAAATTTTCAATTATTACAAAGTGACAGTTGACCTCAATGGGCTTCAATCGATGTTATTCGATGATATCTGACAAAGTTAGATGCAAACTCACTCAAATATATGTGAAATGTTGAAATGCGACTTCAAATTAGGAAGATAGACTTTGAAAATTTTCAATTATTACAAAGTGACAGTTGACCTCAAAGGGCTTCAATCGATGTTATTCGATGATATCTGACAAAGTTAGATGCAAAACTCACTCAAATATATGAGAAATGTTGAAATTCGATTTCAAATTAGGAGATAGACTTTGAAAATTTTCAATTATCACAAAGTGACAGTTGACCTCAATGGGCTTCAATGGATGTTATTCGATGATATCTGACAAAGTTAGATGCAAACTCACTCAAATATATGAGAAATGTTGAAATTCGACTTCAAATTAGGAGATAGACTTTGAAAATTTTCAATTATTACAAAGTGACAGTTGACCTCAAAGGGCTTCAATCGATGTTATTCGATGATATCTGACAAAGTTAGATGCAAACTCACTCAAATATATGAGAAATGTTGAAATTCGACTTCAAACTAGGAGATAGACTTTGAAAATTTTCAATTATTACAAAGTGACAGTTGACCTCAATGGGCTTCAATGGTTGTTATTCGATGATATCTGACAAAGTTAGATGCAAACTCACTCAAATATATGAGAAATGTTGAAATTCAACTTCAAATTAGGAAGATAGACATTGAAAATTTTCAATTATTACAAAGTGACAGTTGACCTCAATGGGCTTCAATCGATGTTATTCGATGATATCTGACAAAGTTAGATGCAAACTCACTCAAATATATGTGAAATGTTGAAATGCGACTTCAAATTAGGAAGATAGACTTTGAAAATTTTCAATTATTACAAAGTGACAGTTGACCTCAAAGGGCTTCAATCGATGTTATTCGATGATATCTGACAAAGTTAGATGCAAACTCACTCAAATATATGAGAAATGGTGAAATTCGACTTCAAATTAGGAGATAGACTTTGAAAATTTTCAATTATTACAAAGTGACAGTTGACCTCAATGGGCTTCAATGGATGTTATTCGATGATATCTGACAAAGTTAGATGCAAACTCACTCAAATATATGAGAAATGTTGAAATTCGACTTCAAATTAGGAAGATAGACTTTGAAAATTTTCAATTATTACAAAGTGACAGTTGACCTCAATGGGCTTCAATGGATGTTATTCGATGATATCTGACAAAGTTAGATGCAAACTCACTCAAATATATGAGAAATGTTGAAATTCAACTTCAAATTAGGAAGATAGACTTTGAAAATTTTCAATTATTACAAAGTGACAGTTGACCTCAAAGGGTTTCAATGGATGTTATTAGATGATATCTGACAAAGTTAGATGCAAACTCACTCAAATATATGACAAATGTTGAAAATCGACTTCAAATTAGGAAGATAGACTTTGAAAATTTTCAATTATTACAAAGTGACAGTTGACCTCAATGGGCTTCAATGGATGTTATTCGATGATATCTGACAAAGTTAGATGCAAACTCACTCAAATATATGAGGAATGTTGAAATTCGACTTCAAATTAGGAAGATAGACTTTGAAAATTTTCAATTATTACAAAGTGACAGTTGACCTCAATGGGCTTCAATGGATGTTATTCGATGATATCTGACAAAGTTAGATGCAAACTCACTCAAATATATGAGAAATGTTGAAATTCAACTTCAAATTAGGAAGATAGACTTTGAAAATTTTCAATTATTACAAAGTGACAGTTGACCTCAAAGGGTTTCAATGGATGTTATTAGATGATATCTGACAAAGTTAGATGCAAACTCACTCAAATATATGAGAAATGTTGAAATTCGACTTCAAATTAGGAGATAGACTTTGAAAATTTTCAATTATTACAAAGTGACAGTTGACCTCAATGGGCTTCAATGGTTGTTATTCGATGATATCTGACAAAGTTAGATGCAAACTCACTCAAATATATGAGAAAAGTTGAAATTCGACTTCAAATTAGGAAGATAGACTTTGAAAATTTTCAATTATTACAAAGTGACAGTTGACCTCAATGGGCTTCAATCGATGTTATTCGATGATATCTGACAAAGTTAGGTGCAAACTCACTCAAATATATGTGAAATGTTGAAATGCGACTTCAAATTAGGAAGATAGACTTTGAAAATTTTCAATTATTACAAAGTGACAGTTGACCTCAAAGGGCTTCAATCGATGTTATTCGATGATATCTGACAAAGTTAGATGCAAACTCACTCAAATATATGAGAAATGTTGAAATTCGACTTCAAATTAGGAGATAGACTTTGAAAATTTTCAATTATTACAAAGTGACAGTTGACCTCAATGGGCTTCAATGGATGTTATTCGATGATATCTGACAAAGTTAGATGCAAACTCACTCAAATATATGAGAAATGTTGAAATTCGACTTCAAATTAGGAAGATAGACTTTGAAAATTTTCAATTATTACAAAGTGACAGTTGACCTCAATGGGCTTCAATGGATGTTATTCGATGATATCTGACAAAGTTAGATGCAAACTCACTCAAATATATGAGAAATGTTGAAATTCAACTTCAAATTAGGAAGATAGACTTTGAAAATTTTCAATTATTACAAAGTGACAGTTGACCTCAAAGGGTTTCAATGGATGTTATTAGATGATATCTGACAAAGTTAGATGCAAACTCACTCAAATATATGAGAAATGTTGAAAATCGACTTCAAACTAGGAAGATAGACTTTGAAAATTTTCAATTATTACAAAGTGACAGTTGACCTCAATGGGCTTCAATGGATGTTATTCGATGATATCTGACAAAGTTAGATGCAAACTCACTCAAATATATGAGGAATGTTGAAATTCGACTTCAAATTAGGAAGATAGACTTTGAAAATTTTCAATTATTACAAAGTGACAGTTGACCTCAATGGGCTTCAATGGATGTTATTCGATGATATCTGACAAAGTTAGATGCAAACTCACTCAAATATATGAGAAATGTTGAAATTCAACTTCAAATTAGGAAGATAGACTTTGAAAATTTTCAATTATTACAAAGTGACAGTTGACCTCAAAGGGTTTCAATGGATGTTATTAGATGATATCTGACAAAGTTAGATGCAAACTCACTCAAATATATGAGAAATGTTGAAATTCGACTTCAAATTAGGAGATAGACTTTGAAAATTTTCAATTATTACAAAGTGACAGTTGACCTCAATGGGCTTCAATGGTTGTTATTCGATGATATCTGACAAAGTTAGATGCAAACTCACTCAAATATATGAGAAAAGTTGAAATTCGACTTCAAATTAGGAAGATAGACTTTGAAAATTTTCAATTATTACAAAGTGACAGTTGACCTCAAAGGGTTTCAATGGATGTTATTAGATGATATCTGACAAAGTTAGATGCAAACTCACTCAAATATATGAGAAATGTTGAAATTCAACTTCAAATTAGGAAGATAGACATTGAAAATTTTCAATTATTACAAAGTGACAGTTGACCTCAATGGGCTTCAATCGATGTTATTCGATGATATCTGACAAAGTTAGGTGCAAACTCACTCAAATATATGATGTTGAAATTCGTCTTCAAATTAGGAAGATAGACTTTGAAAATTTTCAATTATTACAAAGTGACAGTTGACCTCAATGGGCTTCAATGGTTGTTATTCGATGATATCTGACAAAGTTAGATGCAAACTCACTCAAATATATGAGAAAAGTTGAAATTCGACTTCAAATTAGGAAGATAGACTTTGAAAATTTTCAATTATTACAAAGTGACAGTTGACCTCAAAGGGTTTCAATGGATGTTATTAGATGATATCTGACAAAGTTAGATGCAAACTCACTCAAATATATGAGAAATGTTGAAATTCAACTTCAAATTAGGAAGATAGACATTGAAAATTTTCAATTATTACAAAGTGACAGTTGACCTCAATGGGCTTCAATGGATGTTATTCGATGATATCTGACAAAGTTAGATGCAAACTCACTCAAATATATGTGAAATGTTGAAATGCGACTTCAAATTAGGAAGATAGACTTTGAAAATTTTCAATTATTACAAAGTGACAGTTGACCTCAATGGGTTCAATGGATTTATTCGATGATATCTGACAAAGTTAGATGCAAACTCACTCAAATATATGATGTTGAAATTCGACTTCAAATTAGGAAGATAGACTTTGAAAATTTTCAATTATTACAAAGTGACAGTTGATCTCAATGGGCTTCAATGGATGTTATTCGATGATATCTGACAAAGTTAGATGCAAACTCACTCAAATATATGAGGAATGTTGAAATTCGACTTCAAATTAGGAAGATAGACATTGAAAATTTTCAATTATTACAAAGTGACAGTTGACCTCAATGGGCTTCAATCGATGTTATTCGATGATATCTGACAAAGTTAGATGCAAACTCACTCAAATATATGTGAAATGTTGAAATGCGACTTCAAATTAGGAAGATAGACTTTGAAAATTTTCAATTATTACAAAGTGACAGTTGACCTCAAAGGGCTTCAATCGATGTTATTCGATGATATCTGACAAAGTTAGATGCAAACTCACTCAAATATATGAGAAATGTTGAAATTCGACTTCATATTAGGAAGATAGACTTTGAAAATTTTCAATTATTACATAGTGACAGTTGACCTCAATGGGCTTCAATCGATGTTATTCGATGATATCTGACAAAGTTAGATGCAAACTCACTCAAATATATGTGAAATGTTGAAATGCGACTTCAAATTAGGAAGATAGACTTTGAAAATTTTCAATTATTACAAAGTGACAGTTGACCTCAAAGGGCTTCAATCGATGTTATTCGATGATATCTGACAAAGTTAGATGCAAAACTCACTCAAATATATGAGAAATGTTGAAATTCGATTTCAAATTAGGAGATAGACTTTGAAAATTTTCAATTATCACAAAGTGACAGTTGACCTCAATGGGCTTCAATGGATGTTATTCGATGATATCTGACAAAGTTAGATGCAAACTCACTCAAATATATGAGAAATGTTGAAATTCGACTTCATATTAGGAAGATAGACTTTGAAAATTTTCAATTATCACAAAGTGACAGTTGACCTCAATGGGCTTCAATGGATGTTATTCGATGATATCTGACAAAGTTAGATGCAAACTCACTCAAATATATGAGAAATGTTGAAATTCGACTTCATATTAGGAAGATAGACTTTGAAATTTTCAATTATTACAAAGTGACAGTTGACCTCAATGGGCTTCAATCGATGTTATTCGATGATATCTGACAAAGTTAGATGCAAACTCACTCAAATATATGTGAAATGTTGAAATGCGACTTCAAATTAGGAAGATAGACTTTGAAAATTTTCAATTATTACAAAGTGACAGTTGACCTCAAAGGGCTTCAATCGATGTTATTCGATGATATCTGACAAAGTTAGATGCAAACTCACTCAAATATATGAGAAATGTTGAAATTCGACTTCAAATTAGGAGATAGACTTTGAAAATTTTCAATTATTACAAAGTGACAGTTGACCTCAATGGGCTTCAATGGTTGTTATTCGATGATATCTGACAAAGTTAGATGCAAACTCACTCAAATATATGAGAAATGTTGAAATTCAACTTCACATTAGGAAGATAGACATTGAAAATTTTCAATTATTACAAAGTGACAGTTGACCTCAATAGGGCTTCAATGATGTTATTCGATGATATCTGACAAAGTTAGATGCAAACTCACTCAAATATATGAGAAATGTTGAAATTCGACTTCAAATTAGG
>NW_026614087.1:0-38704 GCF_026230105.1 Diorhabda sublineata | reverse complement strand
TTTTAGATGCAAACTCATTCAAATATATGAGAAATGTTGAAATTCGACTTCAACTGAGGAAGATAGACTTTGAAAATTTTCAATCAACACAAAGTGAGAATCGACTTCAATGAATGTAAATCAACGATATCTGACAAAGTTAGATGCAAACTCATTCAAATATATGAGAAATGTTGAAATTCGACTTCAAATGAGGAAGATAGACTTTAAAAATTTTCAATCAACACAAAGTGAGAATCGACTTCAATGGGCTTCAATGAATGTAAATCGACGATATCTGACAAAGTTAGATGCAAACTCATTCAAATGTATGAGAAATGTTGAAATTCGACTTCAAATGAGGAAGATAGACTTTGAAAATTTTCAATCAACACAAAGTGAAAATCGACTTCAATGGGCTTCAATGAATGTAAATCGACGATATCTGACAAAGTTAGATGCAAACTCATTCAAATATATGAGAAATGTTGAAATTCGACTTCAAATGAGGAAGATAGACTTTGAAAATTTTCAATCAACACAAAGTGAGAATCGACTTCAATGGGCTTCAATGAATGTAAATCGACGATATCTGACAAAGTTAGATGCCAACTCATTCAAATATATGAGAAATGTTGAAATTCGACTTCAAATGAGGAAGATAGACTTTGAAAATTTTCAATCAACACAAAGTGAGAATGGACTTCAATGGGCTTCAATGAATGTAAATCGACGATATCTGACAAAGTTAGATGCAAACTCATTCAAATATATGAGAAATGTTGAAATTCGACTTCAAATGAGGAAGATAGACTTTGAAAATTTTCAATCAACACAAAGTGAGAATCGACTTCAATGGGCTTCAATGAATGTAAATCGACGATATCTGACAAAGTTAGATGCAAACTCATTCAAATATATGAGAAATGTTGAAATTCGACTTCAAATGAGGAAGATAGACTTTGAAAATTTTCAATCAACACAAAGTGAGAATCGACTTCAATGGGCTTCAATGAATGTAAATCGACGATATCTGACAAAGTTAGATGCCAACTCATTCAAATATATGAGAAATGTTGAAATTCAACCTCACATGAGGAAGATAGACTTTGAAAATTTTCAATTAACACAAAGTGAGAATCGACTTCAATGGGCTTCAATGAATGTAAATCGACGATATCTGACAAAGTTAGATGCAAACTCATTCAAATATATGAGAAATGTTGAAATTCGACTTCACATGAGGAAGATAGACTTTGAAAATTTTCAATCAACACAAAGTGAGAATCTACTTCAATGGGCTTCAATGAATGTAAATCGACGATATCTGACAAAGTTAGATGCAAACTCATTCAAATATATGAGAAATGTTGAAATTCGACTTCAAATGAGGAAGATAGACTTTGAAAATTTTCAATCAACACAAAGTGAGAATCGACTTCAATGGGCTTCAATGAATGTAAATCGACGATATCTGACAAAGTTAGATGCAAACTCATTCAAATATATGAGAAATGTTGAAATTCGACTTCAACTGAGGAAGATAGACTTTGAAAATTTTCAATCAACACAAAGTGAGAATCGACTTCAATGGGCTTCAATGAATGTAAATCGACGATATCTGACAAAGTTAGATGCAAACTCATTCAATTATATGAGAAATGTTGAAATTCGACTTCAAACGAGGAAGATAGACTTTGAAAATTTTCAATCAACACAAAGTGAGAATCGACTTCAATGGGCTTCAATGAATGTAAATCGACGATATCTGACAAAGTAGATGCCAACTCATTCAAATATATGAGAAATGTTGAAATTCGACCTCACATGAGGAAGATAGACTTTGAAAATTTTCAATTAACACAAAGTGAGAATCGACTTCAATGGGCTTCAATGAATGTAAATCGACGATATCTGACAAAGTTAGATGCAAACTCATTCAAATATATGAGAAATGTTGAAATTCGACTTCAAATGAGGAAGATAGACTTTGAAAATTTTCAATCAACACAAAGTGAGAATCGACTTCAATGGGCTTCAATGAATGTAAATCGACGATATCTGACAAAGTTACATGCAATCTCATTCAAATATATGAGAAATGTTGAAATTCGACTTCAACTGAGGAAGATAGACTTTGAAAATTTTCAATCAACACAAAGTGAGAATCGACTTCAATGGGCTTCAATGAATGTAAATCGACGATATCTGACAAAGTAGATGCCAACTCATTCAAATATATGAGAAATGTTGAAATTCGACCTCACATGAGGAAGATAGACTTTGAAAATTTTCAATTAACACAAAGTGAGAATCGACTTCAATGGGCTTCAATGAATGTAAATCGACGATATCTGACAAAGTTACATGCAAACTCATTCAAATGTATGAGAAATGTTGAAATTCGACTTCAAATGAGGAAGATAGACTTTGAAAATTTTCAATCAACACAAAGTGAGAATCGACTTCAATGGGCTTCAATGAATGTAAATCGACGATATCTGACAAAGTTAGATGCAAACTCATTCAAATATATGAGAAATGTTGAAATTCGACTTCAACTGAGGAAGATAGACTTTGAAAATTTTCAATCAACACAAAGTGAGAATCGACTTCAATGAATGTAAATCAACGATATCTGACAAAGTTAGATGCAAACTCATTCAAATATATGAGAAATGTTGAAATTCGACTTCAAATGAGGAAGATAGACTTTAAAAATTTTCAATCAACACAAAGTGAGAATCGACTTCAATGGGCTTCAATGAATGTAAATCGACGATATCTGACAAAGTTAGATGCCAACTCATTCAAATATATGAGAAATGTTGAAATTCGACCTCACATGAGGAAGATAGACTTTGAAAATTTTCAATTAAGACAAAGTGAGAATCGACTTCAATGGGCTTCAATGAATGTAAATCGACGATATCTGACAAAGTTAGATGCAATGTATGAGAAATGTTGAAATTCGACTTCAAATGAGGAAGATAGACTTTGAAAATTTTCAATCAACACAAAGTGAAAATCGACTTCAATGGGCTTCAATGAATGTAAATCGACGATATCTGACAAAGTTAGATGCAAACTCATTCAAATATATGAGAAATGTTGAAATTCGACTTCAAATGAGGAAGATAGACTTTGAAAATTTTCAATCAACACAAAGTGAGAATCGACTTCAATGGGCTTCAATGAATGTAAATCGACGATATCTGACAAAGTTAGATGCCAACTCATTCAAATATATGAGAAATGTTGAAATTCGACTTCAAATGAGGAAGATAGACTTTGAAAATTTTCAATCAACACAAAGTGAGAATGGACTTCAATGGGCTTCAATGAATGTAAATCGACGATATCTGACAAAGTTAGATGCAAACTCATTCAAATATATGAGAAATGTTGAAATTCGACTTCAAATGAGGAAGATAGACTTTGAAAATTTTCAATCAACACAAAGTGAGAATCGACTTCAATGGGCTTCAATGAATGTAAATCGACGATATCTGACAAAGTTAGATGCAAACTCATTCAAATATATGAGAAATGTTGAAATTCGACTTCAAATGAGGAAGATAGACTTTGAAAATTTTCAATCAACACAAAGTGAGAATCGACTTCAATGGGCTTCAATGAATGTAAATCGACGATATCTGACAAAGTTAGATGCCAACTCATTCAAATATATGAGAAATGTTGAAATTCAACCTCACATGAGGAAGATAGACTTTGAAAATTTTCAATTAACACAAAGTGAGAATCGACTTCAATGGGCTTCAATGAATGTAAATCGACGATATCTGACAAAGTTAGATGCAAACTCATTCAAATATATGAGAAATGTTGAAATTCGACTTCACATGAGGAAGATAGACTTTGAAAATTTTCAATCAACACAAAGTGAGAATCTACTTCAATGGGCTTCAATGAATGTAAATCGACGATATCTGACAAAGTTAGATGCAAACTCATTCAAATATATGAGAAATGTTGAAATTCGACTTCAAATGAGGAAGATAGACTTTGAAAATTTTCAATCAACACAAAGTGAGAATCGACTTCAATGGGCTTCAATGAATGTAAATCGACGATATCTGACAAAGTTAGATGCAAACTCATTCAAATATATGAGAAATGTTGAAATTCGACTTCAACTGAGGAAGATAGACTTTGAAAATTTTCAATCAACACAAAGTGAGAATCGACTTCAATGGGCTTCAATGAATGTAAATCGACGATATCTGACAAAGTTAGATGCAAACTCATTCAATTATATGAGAAATGTTGAAATTCGACTTCAAACGAGGAAGATAGACTTTGAAAATTTTCAATCAACACAAAGTGAGAATCGACTTCAATGGGCTTCAATGAATGTAAATCGACGATATCTGACAAAGTTAGATGCAAACTCATTCAAATATATGAGAAATGTTGAAATTCGACTTCAAATGAGGAAGATAGACTTTCAAAATTTTCAATCAACACAAAGTGAGAATCGACTTCAATGGGCTTCAATGAATGTAAATCGACGATATCTGACAAAGTTAGATGCAAACTCATTCAAATATATGAGAAATGTTGAAATTCGACTTCAAATGAGGAAGATAGACTTTGAAAATTTTCAATCAACACAAAGTGAGAATCGACTTCAATGGGCTTCAATGAATGTAAATCGACGATATCTGACAAAGTTATATGCAAACTCATCCAATTATATGAGAAATGTTGAAATTCGACTTCAAATGAGGAAGATAGACTTTGAAAATTTTCAATCAACACAAAGTGAGAATCGACTTCAATGGGCTTCAATGAATGTAAATCGACGATATCTGACAAAGTTAGATGCAAACTCATTCAAATATATGAGAAATGTTGAAATTCGACTTCAACTGAGGAAGATAGACTTTGAAAATTTTCAATCAACACAAAGTGAGAATCGACTTCAATGAATGTAAATCAACGATATCTGACAAAGTTAGATGCAAACTCATTCAAATATATGAGAAATGTTGAAATTCGACTTCAAATGAGGAAGATAGACTTTGAAAATTTTCAATCAACACAAAGTGAGAATCGACTTCAATGGGCTTCAATGAATGTAAATCGACGATATCTGACAAAGTTAGATGCAAACTCATTCAAATATATGAGAAATGTTGAAATTCGACTTCAAATGAGGAAGATAGACTTCGGAAATTTTCAATCAACACAAAGTGAGAATCGACTTCAATGGGCTTCAATGAATGAAAATCGACGATATCTGACAAAGTTAGATGCCAACTCATTCAAATATATGAGAAATGTTGAAATTCGACTTCAAATGAGGAAGATAGACTTTGAAAATTTTCAATCAACACAAAGTGAGAATCGACTTCAATGGGCTTCAATGAATGTAAATCGACGATATCTGACAAAGTTAGATGCAAACTCATTCAATTATATGAGAAATGTTGAAATTCGACTTCAAATGAGGAAGATAGACTTTGAAAATTTTCAATCAACACAAAGTGAGAATCGACTTCAATGGGCTTCAATGAATGTAAATCGACGATATCTGACAAAGTTAGATGCAAACTCATTCAAATATATGAGAAAATGTTGAAATTCGACTTCAAATGAGGAAGATAGACTTTGAAAATTTTCAATCAACACAAAGTGAGAATCGACTTCAATGGGCTTCAATGAATGTAAATCGACGATATCTGACAAAGTTATATGCAAACTCATTCAATTATATGAGAAATGTTGAAATTCGACTTCAAATGAGGAAGATAGACTTTGAAAATTTTCAATCAACACAAAGTGAGAATCGACTTCAATGGGCTTCAATGAATGTAAATCGACGATATCTGACAAAGTTAGATGCAAACTCATTCAAATATATGAGAAATGTTGAAATTCGACTTCACATGAGGAAGATAGACTTTGAAAATTTTCAATCAACACAAAGTGAGAATCGACTTCAATGGGCTTCAATGAATGTAAATCGACGACATCTGACAAAGTTATATGCAAACTCATTCAATTATATGAGAAATGTTGAAATTCGACTTCAAAAGAGGAAGATAGACTTTGAAAATTTTCAATCAACACAAAGTGAGAATCGACTTCAATGGGCTTCAATGAATGTAAATCGACGATATCTGACAAAGTTAGATGCAAACTCATTCAAATATATGAGAAATGTAAAAATTCGACTTCACATGAGGAAGATAGACTTTGAAAATTTTCAATTAACACAAAGTGAGAATCGACTTCAATGGGCTTCAATGAATGTAAATCGACGATATCTGACAAAGTTAGATGCAAACTCATTCAAATATATGAGAAATGTTGAAATTCGACTTCAAATGAGGAAGATAGACTTTGAAAATTTTCAATCAACACAAAGTGAGAATCGACTTCAATGGGCTTCAATGAATGTAAATCGACGATATCTGACAAAGTTAGATGCAAACTCATTCAAATATATGAGAAATGTTGAAATTCGACTTCACATGAGGAAGATAGACTTTGAAAATTTTCAATCAACACAAAGTGAGAATCGACTTCAATGGGCTTCAATGAATGTAAATCGACGACATCTGACAAAGTTATATGCAAACTCATTCAATTATATGAGAAATGTTGAAATTCGACTTCAAAAGAGGAAGATAGACTTTGAAAATTTTCAATCAACACAAAGTGAGAATCGACTTCAATGGGCTTCAATGAATGTAAATCGACGATATCTGACAAAGTTAGATGCAAACTCATTCAAATATATGAGAAATGTAAAAATTCGACTTCACATGAGGAAGATAGACTTTGAAAATTTTCAATTAACACAAAGTGAGAATCGACTTCAATGGGCTTCAATGAATGTAAATCGACGATATCTGACAAAGTTAGATGCAAACTCATTCAAATATATGAGAAATGTTGAAATTCGACTTCAACTGAGGAAGATAGACTTTGAAAATTTTCAATCAACACAAAGTGAGAATCGACTTCAATGGGCTTCAATGAATGTAAATCGACGATATCTGACAAAGTTATATGCAAACTCATTCAATTATATGAGAAATGTTGAAATTCGACTTCAAAAGAGGAAGATAGACTTTGAAAATTTTCAATTAACACAAAGTGAGAATCGACTTCAATGGGCTTCAATGAATGTAAATCGACGATATCTGACAAAGTTAGATGCAAACTCATTCAAATATATGAGAAATGTTGAAATTCGACTTCAACTGAGGAAGATAGACTTTGAAAATTTTCAATCAACACAAAGTGAGAATCGACTTCAATGAATGTAAATCAACGATATCTGACAAAGTTAGATGCAAACTCATTCAAATATATGAGAAATGTTGAAATTCGACTTCAAATGAGGAAGATAGACTTTGAAAATTTTCAATCAACACAAAGTGAGAATCGACTTCAATGGGCTTCAATGAATGTAAATCGACGATATCTGACAAAGTTAGATGCAAACTCATTCAAATGTATGAGAAATGTTGAAATTCGACTTCACATGAGGAAGATAGACTTTGAAAATTTTCAATCAACACAAAGTGAGAATCGACTTCAATGGGCTTCAATGAATGTAAATCGACGACATCTGACAAAGTTATATGCAAACTCATTCAATTATATGAGAAATGTTGAAATTCGACTTCAAAAGAGGAAGATAGACTTTGAAAATTTTCAATCAACACAAAGTGAGAATCGACTTCAATGGGCTTCAATGAATGTAAATCGACGATATCTGACAAAGTTAGATGCAAACTCATTCAAATATATGAGAAATGTAAAAATTCGACTTCACATGAGGAAGATAGACTTTGAAAATTTTCAATTAACACAAAGTGAGAATCGACTTCAATGGGCTTCAATGAATGTAAATCGACGATATCTGACAAAGTTAGATGCAAACTCATTCAAATATATGAGAAATGTTGAAATTCGACTTCAACTGAGGAAGATAGACTTTGAAAATTTTCAATCAACACAAAGTGAGAATCGACTTCAATGAATGTAAATCAACGATATCTGACAAAGTTAGATGCAAACTCATTCAAATATATGAGAAATGTTGAAATTCGACTTCAAATGAGGAAGATAGACTTTGAAAATTTTCAATCAACACAAAGTGAGAATCGACTTCAATGGGCTTCAATGAATGTAAATCGACGATATCTGACAAAGTTAGATGCCAACTCATTCAAATATATGAGAAATGTTGAAATTCGACTTCAAATGAAGAAGATAGACTTTGAAAATTTTCAATCAACACAAAGTGAGAATCGACTTCAATGGGCTTCAATGAATGTAAATCGACGATATCTGACAAAGTTAGATGCAAACTCATTCAATTATATGAGAAATGTTGAAATTCGACTTCAAATGAGGAAGATAGACTTTGAAAATTTTCAATCAACACAAAGTGAGAATCGACTTCAATGGGCTTCAATGAATGTAAATCGACGATATCTGACAAAGTTAGATGCAAACTCATTCAAATATATGAGAAATGTTGAAATTCGACTTCAAATGAGGAAGATAGACTTTGAAAATTTTCAATCAACACAAAGTGAGAATCGACTTCAATGGGCTTCAATGAATGTAAATCGACGATATCTGACAAAGTTATATGCAAACTCATTCAATTATATGAGAAATGTTGAAATTCGACTTCAAATGAGGAAGATAGACTTTGAAAATTTTCAATCAACACAAAGTGAGAATCGACTTCAATGGGCTTCAATGAATGTAAATCGACGATATCTGACAAAGTTAGATGCAAACTCATTCAAATATATGAGAAATGTTGAAATTCGACTTCACATGAGGAAGATAGACTTTGAAAATTTTCAATCAACACAAAGTGAGAATCGACTTCAATGGGCTTCAATGAATGTAAATCGACGATATCTGACAAAGTTATATGCAAACTCATTCAATTATATGAGAAATGTTGAAATTCGACTTCAAAAGAGGAAGATAGACTTTGAAAATTTTCAATTAACACAAAGTGAGAATCGACTTCAATGGGCTTCAATGAATGTAAATCGACGATATCTGACAAAGTTAGATGCAAACTCATTCAAATATATGAGAAATGTTGAAATTCGACTTCAACTGAGGAAGATAGACTTTGAAAATTTTCAATCAACACAAAGTGAGAATCGACTTCAATGAATGTAAATCAACGATATCTGACAAAGTTAGATGCAAACTCATTCAAATATATGAGAAATGTTGAAATTCGACTTCAAATGAGGAAGATAGACTTTGAAAATTTTCAATCAACACAAAGTGAGAATCGACTTCAATGGGCTTCAATGAATGTAAATCGACGATATCTGACAAAGTTAGATGCCAACTCATTCAAATATATGAGAAATGTTGAAATTCGACTTCAAATGAGGAAGATAGACTTTGAAAATTTTCAATCAACACAAAGTGAGAATCGACTTCAATGGGCTTCAATGAATGTAAATCGACGATATCTGACAAAGTTATATGCAAACTCATTCAATTATATGAGAAATGTTGAAATTCGACTTCAAAAGAGGAAGATAGACTTTGAAAATTTTCAATCAACACAAAGTGAGAATCGACTTCAATGGGCTTCAATGAATGTAAATCGACGATATCTGACAAAGTTAGATGCAAACTCATTCAAATATATGAGAAATGTTGAAATTCGACTTCACATGAGGAAGATAGACTTTGAAAATTTTCAATTAACACAAAGTGAGAATCGACTTCAATGGGCTTCAATGAATGTAAATCGACGATATCTGACAAAGTTAGATGCAAACTCATTCAAATATATGAGAAATGTTGAAATTCGACTTCAAATGAGGAAGATAGACTTTGAAAATTTTCAATCAACACAAAGTGAGAATCGACTTCAATGAATGTAAATCAACGATATCTGACAAAGTTAGATGCAAACTCATTCAAATATATGAGAAATGTTGAAATTCGACTTCAAATGAGGAAGATAGACTTTGAAAATTTTCAATTAACACAAAGTGAGAATCGACTTCAATGGGCTTCAATGAATGTAAATCAACGATATCTGACAAAGTTAGATGCAAACTCATTCAAATATATGAGAAATGTTGAAATTCGACCTCACATGAGGAAGATAGACTTTGAAAATTTTCAATTAACACAAAGTGAGAATCGACTTCAATGGGCTTCAATGAATGTAAATCGACGATATCTGACAAAGTTAGATGCCAACTCATTCAAATATATGAGAAATGTTGAAATTCGACTTCAAATGAGGAAGATAGACTTTGAAAATTTTCAATCAACACAAAGTGAGAATCGACTTCAATGGGCTTCAATGAATGTAAATCGACGATATCTGACAAAGTTAGATGCAAACTCATTCAATTATATGAGAAATGTTGAAATTCGACTTCAAATGAGGAAGATAGACTTTGAAAATTTTCAATCAACACAAAGTGAGAATCGACTTCAATGGGCTTCAATGAATGTAAATCGACGATATCTGACAAAGTTAGATGCAAACTCATTCAAATATATGAGAAATGTTGAAATTCGACTTCAAATGAGGAAGATAGACTTTGAAAATTTTCAATCAACACAAAGTGAGAATCGACTTCAATGGGCTTCAATGAATGTAAATCGACGATATCTGACAAAGTTATATGCAAACTCATTCAATTATATGAGAAATGTTGAAATTCGACTTCAAATGAGGAAGATAGACTTTGAAAATTTTCAATCAACACAAAGTGAGAATCGACTTCAATGGGCTTCAATGAATGTAAATCGACGATATCTGACAAAGTTAGATGCAAACTCATTCAAATATATGAGAAATGTTGAAATTCGACTTCACATGAGGAAGATAGACTTTGAAAATTTTCAATTAACACAAAGTGAGAATCGACTTCAATGGGCTTCAATGAATGTAAATCGACGATATCTGACAAAGTTAGATGCAAACTCATTCAAATATATGAGAAATGTTGAAATTCGACTTCAACTGAGGAAGATAGACTTTGAAAATTTTCAATCAACACAAAGTGAGAATCGACTTCAATGAATGTAAATCAACGATATCTGACAAAGTTAGATGCAAACTCATTCAAATATATGAGAAATGTTGAAATTCGACCTCACATGAGGAAGATAGACTTTGAAAATTTTCAATTAACACAAAGTGAGAATCGACTTCAATGGGCTTCAATGAATGTAAATCGACGATATCTGACAAAGTTAGATGCAAACTCATTCAAATATATGAGAAATGTTGAAATTCGACCTCACATGAGGAAGATAGACTTTGAAAATTTTCAATTAACACAAAGTGAGAATCGACTTCAACGGGCTTCAATGAATGTAAATCGACGATATCTGACAAAGTTAGATGCAAACTCATTCAAATATATGAGAAATGTTGAAATTCGACTTCACATGAGGAAGATAGACTTTGAAAATTTTCAATTAACACAAAGTGAGAATCGACTTCAATGGGCTTCAATGAATGTAAATCGACGATATCTGACAAAGTTATATGCAAACTCATTCAAATATATGAGAAATGTTGAAATTCGACTTCACATGAGGAAGATAGACTTTGAAAATTTTCAATTAACACAAAGTGAGAATCGACTTCAATGGGCTTCAATGAATGTAAATCGACGATATCTGGCAAAGTTAGATGCAAACTCATTCAAATATATGAGAAATGTTGAAATTCGACTTCACATGAGGAAGATAGACTTTGAAAATTTTCAATTAACACAAAGTGAGAATCGACTTCAATGGGCTTCAATGAATGTAAATCGACGATATCTGACAAAGTTAGATGCAAACTCATTCAAATATATGAGAAATGTTGAAATTCGACCTCACATGAGGAAGATAGACTTTGAAAATTTTCAATTAACACAAAGTGAGAATCGACTTCAACGGGCTTCAATGAATGTAAATCGACGATATCTGACAAAGTTAGATGCAAACTCATTCAAATATATGAGAAATGTTGAAATTCGACTTCACATGAGGAAGATAGACTTTGAAAATTTTCAATTAACACAAAGTGAGAATCGACTTCAATGGGCTTCAATGAATGTAAATCGACGATATCTGACAAAGTTATATGCAAACTCATTCAAATATATGAGAAATGTTGAAATTCGACTTCACATGAGGAAGATAGACTTTGAAAATTTTCAATTAACACAAAGTGAGAATCGACTTCAATGGGCTTCAATGAATGTAAATCGACGATATCTGACAAAGTTAGATGCAAACTCATTCAAATGTATGAGAAATGTTGAAATTCGACTTCAAATGAGGAAGATAGACTTTGAAAATTTTCAATCAACACAAAGTGAGAATCGACTTCAATGGGCTTCAATGAATGTAAATCGACGATATCTGACAAAGTTAGATGCAAACTCATTCAAATATATGAGAAATGTTGAAATTCGACTTCACATGAGGAAGATAGACTTTGAAAATTTTCAATCAACACAAAGTGAGAATCGACTTCAATGGGCTTCAATGAATGTAAATCGACGATATCTGACAAAGTTAGATGCAAACTCATTCAAATATATGAGAAATGTTGAAATTCGACTTCAAATGAGGAAGATAGACTTTGAAAATTTTCAATCAACACAAAGTGAGAATCGACTTCAATGGGCTTCAATGATTGTAAATCGACGATATCTGACAAAGTTAGATGCAAACTCATTCAAATATATGAGAAATGTTGAAATTCGACTTCAAATGAGAAAGATAGACTTTGAAAATTTTCAATCAACACAAAGTGAAAATCGACTTCAATGGGCTTCAATGAATGTAAATCGACGATATCTGACAAAGTTAGATGCAAACTCATTCAAATATATGAGAAATGTTGAAATTCGACTTCAAATGAGGAAGATAGACTTTGAAAATTTTCAATCAACACAAAGTGAGAATCGACTTCAATGGGCTTCAATGAATGTAAATCGACGATATCTGACAAAGTTAGATGCAAACTCATTCAAATATATGAGAAATGTTGAAATTCGACTTCAAATGAGGAAGATAGACTTTGAAAATTTTCAATCAACACAAAGTGAGAATCGACTTCAATGGGCTTCAATGAATGTAAATCGACGATATCTGACAAAGTTATATGCAAACTCATTCAATTATATGAGAAATGTTGAAATTCGACTTCAAATGAGGAAGATAGACTTTGAAAATTTTCAATCAACACAAAGTGAGAATCGACTTCAATGGGCTTCAATGAATGTAAATCGACGATATCTGACAAAGTTAGATGCAAACTCATTCAAATATATGAGAAATGTTGAAATTCGACTTCAACTGAGGAAGATAGACTTTGAAAATTTTCAATCAACACAAAGTGAGAATCGACTTCAATGAATGTAAATCAACGATATCTGACAAAGTTAGATGCAAACTCATTCAAATATATGAGAAATGTTGAAATTCGACTTCAAATGAGGAAGATAGACTTTGAAAATTTTCAATCAACACAAAGTGAGAATCGACTTCAATGGGCTTCAATGAATGTAAATCGACGATATCTGACAAAGTTAGATGCAAACTCATTCAAATATATGAGAAATGTTGAAATTCGACTTCAAATGAGGAAGATAGACTTTGAAAATTTTCAATCAACACAAAGTGAGAATCGACTTCAATGGGCTTCAATGAATGTAAATCGACGATATCTGACAAAGTTAGATGCCAACTCATTCAAATATATGAGAAATGTTGAAATTCAACCTCACATGAGGAAGATAGACTTTGAAAATTTTCAATTAACACAAAGTGAGATTCGACTTCAATGGGCTTCAATGAATGTAAATCGACGATATCTGACAAAGTTAGATGCAAACTCATTCAAATGTATGAGAAATGTTGAAATTCGACTTCAAATGAGGAAGATAGACTTTGAAAATTTTCAATCAACACAAAGTGAGAATCGACTTCAATGGGCTTCAATGAATGTAAATCGACGATATCTGACAAAGTTAGATGCAAACTCATTCAAATATATGAGAAATGTTGAAATTCGACTTCAAATGAGGAAGATAGACTTTGAAAATTTTCAATAAACACAAAGTGACAATCGACCTCAATGGGCTTAAATGAATGTAAATCGACGATATCTGATAAAGTTAGATGCGAACTCATTCAAATATATGAGATATGTTGAAATTTGACTACAAATGAGGAAGATAGACTTTGAAAATTTGCAATCAACACAAAGTGAGAATCGACTTCAATGGGCTTCAATGAGTGTAAATCGACGATATCTGACAAAGTTATATGCAAACTCATTCAATTATATGAGAAATGTTGAAATTCGACTTCAAATGAGGAAGATAGACTTTGAAAATTTTCAATCAACACAAAGTGAGAATCGACTTCAATGGGCTTCAATGAATGTAAATCGACGATATCTGACAAAGTTAGATGCAAACTCATTCAAATGTATGAGAAATGTTGAAATTCGACTTCAAATGAGGAAGATAGACTTTGAAAATTTTCAATCAACACAAAGTGAGAATCGACTTCAATGGGCTTCAATGAATGTAAATCGACGATATCTGACAAAGTTAGATGCAAACTCATTCAAATATATGAGAAATGTTGAAATTCGACTTCAAATGAGGAAGATAGACTTTGAAAATTTTCAATCAACACAAAGTGAGAATCGACTTCAATGGGCTTCAATGAATGTAAATCGACGATATCTGACAAAGTTAGATGCAAACTCATTCAAATAGATGAGAAATGTTGAAATTCGACTTCAAATGAGGAAGATAGACTTTGAAAATTTTCAATCAACACAAAGTGAGAATCGACTTCAATGGGCTTCAATGAATGTAAATCGACGATATCTGACAAAGTTAGATGCAAACTCATTCAAATTATGAGAAATGTTGAAATTCGACTTCACATGAGGAAGATAGACTTCGAAAATTTTCAATCAACACATAGTGAGAATCGACTTCAATGGGCTTCAATGAATGTAAATCGACGATATCTGACAAAGTTAGATGCAAACTCATTCAAATATATGAGAAATGTTGAAATTCGACTTCAAATGAGGAAGATAGACTTTGAAAATTTTCAATCAACACAAAGTGAGAATCGACTTCAATGGGCTTCAATGAATGTAAATCGACGATATCTGACAAAGTTAGATGCAAACTCATTCAAATATATGAGAAATGTTGAAATTCGACTTCAAATGAGGAAGATAGACTTTGAAAATTTTCAATCAACACAAAGTGAGAATCGACTTCAATGGGCTTCAATGAATGTAAATCGACGATATCTGACAAAGTTATATGCAAACTCATTCAATTATATGAGAAATGTTGAAATTCGACTTCAAATGAGGAAGATAGACTTTGAAAATTTTCAATCAACACAAAGTGAGAATCGACTTCAGTGGGCCTCAATGAATGTAAATCGACGATATCTGACAAAGTTAGATGCAAACTCATTCAAATATATGAGAAATGTTGAAATTCGACTTCACATGAGGAAGATAGACTTTGAAAATTTTCAATCAACACAAAGTGAGAATCGACTTCAATGGGCTTCAATGAATGTAAATCGACGATATCTGACAAAGTTAGATGCAAACTCATTCAAATATATGAGAAATGTTGAAATTCGACTTCACATGAGGAAGATAGACTTTGAAAATTTTCAATTAACACAAAGTGAGAATCGACTTCAATGGGCTTCAATGAATGTAAATCGACGATATCTGACAAAGTTAGATGCCAACTCATTCAAATATATGAGAAATGTTGAAATTCGACTTCAAATGAGGAAGATAGACTTTGAAAATTTTCAATCAACACAAAGTGAGAATCGACTTCAATGGGCTTCAATGAATGTAAATCGACGATATCTGACAAAGTTAGATGCAAGCTCATTCAATTATATGAGAAATGTTGAAATTCGACTTCAAATGAGGAAGATAGACTTTGAAAATTTTCAATCAACACAAAGTGAGAATCGACTTCAATGGGCTTCAATGAATGTAAATCGACGATATCTGACAAAGTTAGATGCAAACTCATTCAAATATATGAGAAATGTTGAAATTCGACTTCAAATGAGGAAGATAGACTTTGAAAATTTTCAATCAACACAAAGTGAGAATCGACTTCAATGGGCTTCAATGAATGTAAATCGACGATATCTGACAAAGTTATATGCAAACTCATTCAATTATATGAGAAATGTTGAAATTCGACTTCAAATGAGGAAGATAGACTTTGAAAATTTTCAATCAACACAAAGTGAGAATCGACTTCAGTGGGCCTCAATGAATGTAAATCGACGATATCTGACAAAGTTAGATGCAAACTCATTCAAATATATGAGAAATGTTGAAATTCGACTTCAAATGAGGAAGATAGACTTTGAAAATTTTCTATTAACACAAAGTGAGAATCGACTTCAATGGGCTTCAATGAATGTAAATCGACGATATCTGACAAAGTTAGATGCAAACTCATTCAAATGTATGAGAAATGTTGGAATTCGACTTCAAATGAGGAAGATAGACTTTGAAAATTTTCAATCAACACAAAGTGAGAATCGACTTCAATGGGCTTCAATGAATGTAAATCGACGATATCTGACAAAGTTATATGCAAACTCATTCAATTATATGAGAAATGTTGAAATTCGACTTCAAATGAGGAAGATAGACTTTGAAAATTTTCAATCAACACAAAGTGAGAATCGACTTCAATGGGCTTCAATGAATGTAAATCGACGATATCTGACAAAGTTAGATGCAAACTCATTCAAATATATGAGAAATGTTGAAATTCGACTTCAACTGAGGAAGATAGACTTTGAAAATTTTCAATCAACACAAAGTGAGAATCGACTTCAATGAATGTAAATCAACGATATCTGACAAAGTTAGATGCAAACTCATTCAAATATATGAGAAATGTTGAAATTCGACTTCAAATGAGGAAGATAGACTTTGAAAATTTTCAATCAACACAAAGTGAGAATCGACTTCAATGGGCTTCAATGAATGTAAATCGACGATATCTGACAAAGTTATATGCAAACTCATTCAATTATATGAGAAATGTTGAAATTCGACTTCAAATGAGGAAGATAGACTTTGAAAATTTTCAATCAACACAAAGTGAGAATCGACTTCAATGAATGTAAATCAACGATATCTGACAAAGTTAGATGCAAACTCATTCAAATTATGAGAAATGTTGAAATTCGACTTCACATGAGGAAGATAGACTTTGAAAATTTTCAATCAACACATAGAATCGACTTCAATGGGCTTCAATGAATGTAAATCGACGATATCTGACAAAGTTAGATGCAAACTCATTCAAATATATGAGAAATGTTGAAAATCGACTTCAAATGAGGAAGATAGACTTTGAAAATTTTCAATCAACACAAAGTGAGAAT
Source organism: Diorhabda sublineata (assembly GCF_026230105.1). Lineage (NCBI taxonomy): Eukaryota > Metazoa > Arthropoda > Insecta > Coleoptera > Chrysomelidae > Diorhabda > Diorhabda sublineata. Next base: position 21,238 of record NW_026614087.1, on the reverse strand, counting down.
CGACTTCAATGGGCTTCAATGAATGTAAATCGACGATATCTGACAAAGTTATATGCAAACTCATTCAATTATATGAGAAATGTTGAAATTCGACTTCAAATGAGGAAGATAGACTTTGAAAATTTTCAATCAACACAAAGTGAGAATCGACTTCAATGGGCTTCAATGAATGTAAATCGACGATATCTGACAAAGTTAGATGCAAACTCATTCAAATGTATGAGAAATGTTGAAATTCGACTTCAAATGAGGAAGATAGACTTTGAAAATTTTCAATCAACACATAGTGAGAATCGACTTCAATGGGCTTCAATGAATGTAAATCGAAGATATCTGACAAAGTTAGATGCAAACTCATTCAAATATATGAGAAATGTTGAAATTCGACTTCAAATGAGGAAGATAGACTTTGAAAATTTTCAATCAACACAAAGTGAGAATCGACTTCAATGGGCTTCAATGAATGTAAATCGACGATATCTGACAAAGTTAGATGCAAACTCATTCAAATATATGAGAAATGTTGAAATTCGACTTCAACTGAGGAAGATAGACTTTGAAAATTTTCAATAAACACAAAGTGAGAATCGACTTCAATGGGCTTCAATGAATGTAAATCGACGATATCTGACAAAGTTAGATGCAAACTCATTCAAATATATGAGAAATGTTGAAATTCGACTTCAACTGAGGAAGATAGACTTTGAAAATTTTCAATCAACACAAAGTGAGAATCGACTTCAATGAATGTAAATCAACGATATCTGACAAAGTTAGATGCAAACTCATTCAAATATATGAGAAATGTTGAAATTCGACTTCAAATGAGGAAGATAGACTTTGAAAATTTTCAATCAACACAAAGTGAGAATCGACTTCAATGGGCTTCAATGAATGTAAATCGACGATATCTGACAAAGTTATATGCAAACTCATTCAATTATATGAGAAATGTTGAAATTCGACTTCAAATGAGGAAGATAGACTTTGAAAATTTTCAATCAACACAAAGTGAGAATCGACTTCAATGAATGTAAATCAACGATATCTGACAAAGTTAGATGCAAACTCATTCAAATATATGAGAAATGTTGAAATTCGACTTCAAATGAGGAAGATAGACTTTGAAAATTTTCTATTAACACAAAGTGAGAATCGACTTCAATGGGCTTCAATGAATGTAAATCGAAGATATCTGACAAAGTTAGATGCAAACTCATTCAAATATATGAGAAATGTTGAAATTCGACTTCAACTGAGGAAGATAGACTTTGAAAATTTTCAATCAACACAAAGTGAGAATCGACTTCAATGAATGTAAATCAACGATATCTGACAAAGTTAGATGCAAACTCATTCAAATATATGAGAAATGTTGAAATTCGACTTCAACTGAGGAAGATAGACTTTGAAAATTTTCAATCAACACAAAGTGAGAATCGACTTCAATGGGCTTCAATGAATGTAAATCGACGATATCTGACAAAGTTATATGCAAACTCATTCAATTATATGAGAAATGTTGAAATTCGACTTCAAATGAGGAAGATAGACTTTGAAAATTTTCAATCAACACAAAGTGAGAATCGACTTCAATGGGCTTCAATGAATGTAAATCGACGATATCTGACAAAGTTAGATGCAAACTCATTCAAATATATGAGAAATGTTGAAATTCGACTTCAACTGAGGAAGATAGACTTTGAAAATTTTCAATCAACACAAAGTGAGAATCGACTTCAATGAATGTAAATCAACGATATCTGACAAAGTTAGATGCAAACTCATTCAAATATATGAGAAATGTTGAAATTCGACTTCAAATGAGGAAGATAGACTTTGAAAATTTTCAATCAACACAAAGTGAGAATCGACTTCAATGGGCTTCAATGAATGTAAATCGACGATATCTGACAAAGTTATATGCAAACTCATTCAATTATATGAGAAATGTTGAAATTCGACTTCAAATGAGGAAGATAGACTTTGAAAATTTTCAATCAACACAAAGTGAGAATCGACTTCAATGAATGTAAATCAACGATATCTGACAAAGTTAGATGCAAACTCATTCAAATTATGAGAAATGTTGAAATTCGACTTCACATGAGGAAGATAGACTTTGAAAATTTTCAATCAACACATAGAATCGACTTCAATGGGCTTCAATGAATGTAAATCGACGATATCTGACAAAGTTAGATGCAAACTCATTCAAATATATGAGAAATGTTGAAAATCGACTTCAAATGAGGAAGATAGACTTTGAAAATTTTCAATCAACACAAAGTGAGAATCGACTTCAATGGGCTTCAATGAATGTAAATCGACGATATCTGACAAAGTTATATGCAAACTCATTCAATTATATGAGAAATGTTGAAATTCGACTTCAAATGAGGAAGATAGACTTTGAAAATTTTCAATCAACACAAAGTGAGAATCGACTTCAATGGGCTTCAATGAATGTAAATCGACGATATCTGACAAAGGTAGATGCAAACTCATTCAAATGTATGAGAAATGTTGAAATTCGACTTCAAATGAGGAAGATAGACTTTGAAAATTTTCAATCAACACATAGTGAGAATCGACTTCAATGGGCTTCAATGAATGTAAATCGAAGATATCTGACAAAGTTAGATGCAAACTCATTCAAATATATGAGAAATGTTGAAATTCGACTTCAAATGAGGAAGATAGACTTTGAAAATTTTCAATCAACACAAAGTGAGAATCGACTTCAATGGGCTTCAATGAATGTAAATCGACGATATCTGACAAAGTTAGATGCAAACTCATTCAAATATATGAGAAATGTTGAAATTCGACTTCAAATGAGGAAGATAGACTTTGAAAATTTTCAATCAACACAAAGTGAGAATCGACTTCAATGGGCTTCAATGAATGTAAATCGAAGATATCTGACAAAGTTAGATGCAAACTCATTCAAATATATGAGAAATGTTGAAATTCGACTTCAACTGAGGAAGATAGACTTTGAAAATTTTCAATAAACACAAAGTGAGAATCGACTTCAATGGGCTTCAATGAATGTAAATCGACGATATCTGACAAAGTTAGATGCAAACTCATTCAAATATATGAGAAATGTTGAAATTCGAATTCAACTGAGGAAGATAGACTTTGAAAATTTTCAATCAACACAAAGTGAGAATCGACTTCAATGAATGTAAATCAACGATATCTGACAAAGTTAGATGCAAACTCATTCAAATATATGAGAAATGTTGAAATTCGACTTCAAATGAGGAAGATAGACTTTGAAAATTTTCAATCAACACAAAGTGAGAATCGACTTCAATGGGCTTCAATGAATGTAAATCGACGATATCTGACAAAGTTATATGCAAACTCATTCAATTATATGAGAAATGTTGAAATTCGACTTCAAATGAGGAAGATAGACTTTGAAAATTTTCAATCAACACAAAGTGAGAATCGACTTCAATGAATGTAAATCAACGATATCTGACAAAGTTAGATGCAAACTCATTCAAATATATGAGAAATGTTGAAATTCGACTTCAAATGAGGAAGATAGACTTTGAAAATTTTCTATTAACACAAAGTGAGAATCGACTTCAATGGGCTTCAATGAATGTAAATCGAAGATATCTGACAAAGTTAGATGCAAACTCATTCAAATATATGAGAAATGTTGAAATTCGACTTCAACTGAGGAAGATAGACTTTGAAAATTTTCAATCAACACAAAGTGAGAATCGACTTCAATGAATGTAAATCAACGATATCTGACAAAGTTAGATGCAAACTCATTCAAATATATGAGAAATGTTGAAATTCGACTTCAACTGAGGAAGATAGACTTTGAAAATTTTCAATCAACACAAAGTGAGAATCGACTTCAATGGGCTTCAATGAATGTAAATCGACGATATCTGACAAAGTTATATGCAAACTCATTCAATTATATGAGAAATGTTGAAATTCGACTTCAAATGAGGAAGATAGACTTTGAAAATTTTCAATCAACACAAAGTGAGAATCGACTTCAATGGGCTTCAATGAATGTAAATCGACGATATCTGACAAAGTTAGATGCAAACTCATTCAAATATATGAGAAATGTTGAAATTCGACTTTACATGAGGAAGATAGACTTTGAAAATTTTCAATTAACACAAAGTGAGAATCGACTTCAATGGGCTTCAATGAATGTAAATCGACGATATCTGACAAAGTTAGATGCAAACTCATTCAAATGTATGAGAAATGTTGAAATTCGACTTCAAATGAGGAAGATAGACTTTGAAAATTTTCAATCAACACAAAGTGAGAATCGACTTCAATGGGCTTCAATGAATGTAAATCGACGATATCTGACAAAGTTAGATGCAAACTCATTCAAATGTATGAGAAATGTTGAAATTCGACTTCACATGAGGAAGATAGACTTTGAAAATTTTCAATAAACACAAAGTGACAATCGACGTCAATGGGCTTAAATGAATGTAAATCGACGATATCTGATAAAGTTAGATGCGAACTCATTCAAATATATGAGATATGTTGAAATTTGACTACAAATGAGGAAGATAGACTTTGAAAATTTGCAATCAACACAAAGTGAGAATCGACTTCAATGGGCTTCAATGAGTGTAAATCGACGATATCTGACAAAGTTAGATGCAAACTCATTCAAATATATGAGAAATGTTGAAATTCGACTTCAAATGAGGAAGATAGACTTTGAAAATTTTCAATCAACACAAAGTGAGAATCGACTTCAATGGGCTTCAATGAATGTAAATCGACGATATCTGACAAAGTTATATGCAAACTCATTCAATTATATGAGAAATGTTGAAATTCGACTTCAAATGAGGAAGGTAGACTTTGAAAATTTTCAATCAACACAAAGTGAGAATCGACTTCAATGGGCTTCAATGAATGTAAATCGACGATATCTGACAAAGTTAGATGCAAACTCATTCAAATGTATGAGAAATGTTGAAATTCGACTTCAAATGAGGAAGATAGACTTTGAAAATTTTCAATCAACACAAAGTGAGAATCGACTTCAATGGGCTTCAATGAATGTAAATCGACGATATCTGACAAAGTTAGATGCAAACTCATTCAAATATATGAGAAATGTTGAAATTCGACTTCAAATGAGGAAGATAGACTTTGAAAATTTTCAATCAACACAAAGTGAGAATCGACTTCAATGGGCTTCAATGAATGTAAATCGACGATATCTGACAAAGTTATATGCAAACTCATTCAATTATATGAGAAATGTTGAAATTCGACTTCAAATGAGGAAGATAGACTTTGAAAATTTTCAATCAACACAAAGTGAGAATCGACTTCAATGGGCTTCAATGAATGTAAATCGACGATATCTGACAAAGTTAGATGCAAACTCATTCAAATATATGAGAAATGTTGAAATTCGACTTTACATGAGGAAGATAGACTTTGAAAATTTTCAATTAACACAAAGTGAGAATCGACTTCAATGGGCTTCAATGAATGTAAATCGACGATATCTGACAAAGTTAGATGCAAACTCATTCAAATGTATGAGAAATGTTGAAATTCGACTTAAAATGAGGAAGATAGACTTTGAAAATTTTCAATCAACACAAAGTGAGAATCGACTTCAATGGGCTTCAATGAATGTAAATCGACGATATCTGACAAAGTTAGATGCAAACTCATTCAAATGTATGAGAAATGTTGAAATTCGACTTCACATGAGGAAGATAGACTTTGAAAATTTTCAATAAACACAAAGTGACAATCGACGTCAATGGGCTTAAATGAATGTAAATCGACGATATCTGATAAAGTTAGATGCGAACTCATTCAAATATATGAGATATGTTGAAATTTGACTACAAATGAGGAAGATAGACTTTGAAAATTTGCAATCAACACAAAGTGAGAATCGACTTCAATGGGCTTCAATGAGTGTAAATCGACGATATCTGACAAAGTTAGATGCAAACTCATTCAAATATATGAGAAATGTTGAAATTCGACTTCAAATGAGGAAGATAGACTTTGAAAATTTTCTATTAACACAAAGTGAGAATCGACTTCAATGGGCTTCAATGAATGTAAATCGACGATATCTGACAAAGTTAGATGCAAACTCATTCAAATGTATGAGAAATGTTGGAATTCGACTTCAAATGAGGAAGATAGACTTTGAAAATTTTCAATCAACACAAAGTGAGAATCGACTTCAATGGGCTTCAATGAATGTAAATCGACGATATCTGACAAAGTTATATGCAAACTCATTCAATTATATGAGAAATGTTGAAATTCGACTTCAACTGAGGAAGATAGACTTTGAAAATTTTCAATCAACACAAAGTGAGAATCGACTTCAATGAATGTAAATCAACGATATCTGACAAAGTTAGATGCAAACTCATTCAAATATATGAGAAATGTTGAAATTCGACTTCAAATGAGGAAGATAGACTTTGAAAATTTTCAATCAACACAAAGTGAGAATCGACTTCAATGGGCTTCAATGAATGTAAATCGACGATATCTGACAAAGTTAGATGCAAACTCATTCAAATGTATGAGAAATGTTGAAATTCGACTTCACATGAGGAAGATAGACTTTGAAAATTTTCAATAAACACAAAGTGACAATCGACGTCAATGGGCTTAAATGAATGTAAATCGACGATATCTGATAAAGTTAGATGCGAACTCATTCAAATATATGAGATATGTTGAAATTTGACTACAAATGAGGAAGATAGACTTTGAAAATTTGCAATCAACACAAAGTGAGAATCGACTTCAATGGGCTTCAATGAGTGTAAATCGACGATATCTGACAAAGTTAGATGCAAACTCATTCAAATATATGAGAAATGTTGAAATTCGACTTCAAATGAGGAAGATAGACTTTGAAAATTTTCTATTAACACAAAGTGAGAATCGACTTCAATGGGCTTCAATGAATGTAAATCGACGATATCTGACAAAGTTAGATGCAAACTCATTCAAATGTATGAGAAATGTTGGAATTCGACTTCAAATGAGGAAGATAGACTTTGAAAATTTTCAATCAACACAAAGTGAGAATCGACTTCAATGGGCTTCAATGAATGTAAATCGACGATATCTGACAAAGTTAGATGCAAACTCATTCAAATATATGAGAAATGTTGAAATTCGACTTCAACTGAGGAAGATAGACTTTGAAAATTTTCAATCAACACAAAGTGAGAATCGACTTCAATGAATGTAAATCAACGATATCTGACAAAGTTAGATGCAAACTCATTCAAATATATGAGAAATGTTGAAATTCGACTTCAAATGAGGAAGATAGACTTTGAAAATTTTCAATCAACACAAAGTGAGAATCGACTTCAATGGGCTTCAATGAATGTAAATCGACGATATCTGACAAAGTTAGATGCAAACTCATTCAAATTATGAGAAATGTTGAAATTCGACTTCACATGAGGAAGATAGACTTTGAAAATTTTCAATCAACACAAAGTGAGAATCGACTTCAATGGGCTTCAATGAATGTAAATCGACGATATCTGACAAAGTTAGATGCAAACTCATTCAAATATATGAGAAATGTTGAAATTCGACTTCAAATGAGGAAGATAGACTTTGAAAATTTTCAATCAACACAAAGTGAGAATCGACTTCAATGGGCTTCAATGAATGTAAATCGACGATATCTGACAAAGTTAGATGCAAACTCATTCAAATAGATGAGAAATGTTGAAATTCGACTTCAAATGAGGAAGATAGACTTTGAAAATTTTCAATCAACACAAAGTGAGAATCGACTTCAATGGGCTTCAATGAATGTAAATCGACGATATCTGACAAAGTTAGATGCAAACTCATTCAAATATATGAGAAATGTTGAAATTCGACTTCAAATGAGGAAGATAGACTTTGAAAATTTTCAATCAACACAAAGTGAGAATCGACTTCAATGGGCTTCAATGAATGTAAATCGACGATATCTGACAAAGTTAGATGCCAACTCATTCAAATATATGAGAAATGTTGAAATTCGACTTCAAATGAGGAAGATAGACTTTGAAAATTTTCAATCAACACAAAGTGAGAATCGACTTCAATGGGCTTCAATGAATGTAAATCGACGATATCTGACAAAGTTAGATGCAAACTCATTCAATTATATGAGAAATGTTGAAATTCGACTTCAAATGAGGAAGATAGATTTTGAAAATTTTCAATCAACACAAAGTGAAATTCGACTTCAATGGGCTTCAATGAATGTAAATCGACGATATCTGACAAAGTTAGATGCAAACTCATTCAAATTATGAGAAATGTTGAAATTCGACTTCACATGAGGAAGATAGACTTTGAAAATTTTCAATCAACACATAGTGAGAATCGACTTCAATGGGCTTCAATGAATGTAAATCGACGATATCTGACGAAGTTATATGCAAACTCATTCAATTATATGAGAAATGTTGAAATTCGACTTCAAATGAGGAAGATAGACTTTGAAAATTTTCAATCAACACAAAGTGAGAATCGACTTCAATGGGCTTCAATGAATGTAAATCGACGATATCTGACAAAGTTAGATGCAAACTCATTCAAATATATGAGAAATGTTGAAATTCGACTTCAAATGAGGAAGATAGACTTTGAAAATTTTCAATCAACACAAAGTGAGAATCGACTTCAATGGGCTTCAATGAATGTAAATCGACGATATCTGACAAAGTTAGATGCAAACTCATTCAAATAGATGAGAAATGTTGAAATTCGACTTCAAATGAGGAAGATAGACTTTGAAAATTTTCAATCAACACAAAGTGAGAATCGACTTCAATGGGCTTCAATGAATGTAAATCGACGATATCTGACAAAGTTAGATGCAAACTCATTCAAATATATGAGAAATGTTGAAATTCGACTTCAAATGAGGAAGATAGACTTTGAAAATTTCCAATCAACACAAAGTGAGAATCGACTTCAATGGGCTTCAATGAATGTAAATCGACGATATCTGACAAAGTTAGATGCAAACTCATTCAAATATATGAGAAATGTTGAAATTCGACTTCAAATGAGGAAGATAGACTTTGAAAATTTTCAATCAACACAAAGTGAGAATCGACTTCAATGGGCTTCAATGAATGTAAATCGACGATATCTGACAAAGTTAGATGCAAACTCATTCAAATATATGAGAAATGTTGAAATTCGACTTCAAATGAGGAAGATAGACTTTGAAAATTTTCAATCAACACAAAGTGAGAATCGCCTTCAATGGGCCAATGAATGTAAATCGACGATATCTGACAAAGTTAGATGCAAACTCATTCAATTATATGAGAAATGTTGAAATTCGACTTCAAATGAGGAAGATAGACTTTGAAAATTTTCAATCAACACAAAGTGAGAATCGACTTCAATGGGCTTCAATGAATGTAAATCGACGATATCTGACAAAGTTAGATGCAAACTCATTCAAATATATGAGAAATGTTGAAATTCGACTTCAAATGAGGAAGATAGACTTTGAAAATTTTCAATCAACACAAAGTGAGAATCGACTTCAATGGGCCAATGAATGTAAATCGACGATATCTGACAAAGTTAGATGCAAACTCATTCAATTATATGAGAAATGTTGAAATTCGACTTCAAATGAGGAAGATAGACTTTGAAAATTTTCAATCAACACAAAGTGAGAATCGACTTCAATGGGCTTCAATGAATGTAAATCGACGATATCTGACAAAGTTAGATGCAAACTCATTCAAATATATGAGAAATGTTGAAATTCGACTTCAAATGAGGAAGATAGACTTTGAAAATTTTCAATCAACACAAAGTGAGAATCGACTTCAATGAATGTAAATCAACGATATCTGACAAAGTTAGATGCAAACTCATTCAAATATATGAGAAATGTTGAAATTCGACTTCAAATGAGGAAGATAGACTTTGAAAATTTTCAATCAACACAAAGTGAGAATCTACTTCAATGGGCTTCAATGAATGTAAATCGACGATATCTGACAAAGTTAGATGCAAACTCATTCAAATATATGAGAAATGTTGAAATTCGACTTCAAATGAGGAAGATAGACTTTGAAAATTTTCAATCAACACAAAGTGAGAATCGACTTCAATGGGCTTCAATGAATGTAAATCGACGATATCTGACAAAGTTAGATGCAAACTCATTCAAATATATGAGAAATGTTGAAATTCGACTTCAAATGAGGAAGATAGACTTTGAAAATTTTCAATCAACACAAGTGAGAATCGACTTCAATGGGCTTCAATGAATGTAAATCGACGATATCTGACAAAGTTAGATGCAAACTCATTCAAATATATGAGAAATGTTGAAATTCGACTTCAAATGAGGAAGATAGACTTTGAAAATTTTCAATCAACACAAAGTGAGAATCGACTTCAATGGGCTTCAATGAATGTAAATCGACGATATCTGACAAAGTTAGATGCAAACTCATTCAAATATATGAGAAATGTTGAAATTCGACTTCAAATGAGGAAGATAGACTTTGAAAATTTTCAATCAACACAAAGTGAGAATCGACTTCAATGAATGTAAATCAACGATATCTGACAAAGTTAGATGCAAACTCATTCAAATATATGAGAAATGTTGAAATTCGACTTCAAATGAGGAAGATAGACTTTGAAAATTTTCAATCAACACAAAGTGAGAATCGACTTCAATGGGCTTCAATGAATGTAAATCGACGATATCTGACAAAGTTAGATGCAAACTCATTCAAATATATGAGAAATGTTGAAATTCGACTTCAAATGAGGAAGATAGACTTTGAAAATTTTCAATCAACACAAAGTGAGAATCGACTTCAATGGGCTTCAATGAATGTAAATCGACGATATCTGACAAAGTTAGATGCAAACTCATTCAAATATATGAGAAATGTTGAAATTCGACTTCAAATGAGGAAGATAGACTTTGAAAATTTTCAATCAACACAAAGTGAGAATCGACTTCAATGAATGTAAATCAACGATATCTGACAAAGTTAGATGCAAACTCATTCAAATATATGAGAAATGTTGAAATTCGACTTCAAATGAGGAAGATAGACTTTGAAAATTTTCAATCAACACAAAGTGAGAATCGACTTCAATGGGCTTCAATGAATGTAAATCGACGATATCTGACAAAGTTAGATGCAAACTCATTCAAATTATGAGAAATGTTGAAATTCGACTTCACATGAGGAAGATAGACTTTGAAAATTTTCAATCAACACAAAGTGAGAATCGACTTCAATGGGCTTCAATGAATGTAAATCGACGATATCTGACAAAGTTAGATGCAAACTCATTCAAATATATGAGAAATGTTGAAATTCGACTTCAAATGAGGAAGATAGACTTTGAAAATTTTCAATCAACACAAAGTGAGAATCGACTTCAATGGGCTTCAATGAATGTAAATCGACGATATCTGACAAAGTTAGATGCAAACTCATTCAAATAGATGAGAAATGTTGAAATTCGACTTCAAATGAGGAAGATAGACTTTGAAAATTTTCAATCAACACAAAGTGAGAATCGACTTCAATGGGCTTCAATGAATGTAAATCGACGATATCTGACAAAGTTAGATGCAAACTCATTCAAATATATGAGAAATGTTGAAATTCGACTTCAAATGAGGAAGATAGACTTTGAAAATTTTCAATCAACACAAAGTGAGAATCGACTTCAATGGGCTTCAATGAATGTAAATCGACGATATCTGACAAAGTTAGATGCCAACTCATTCAAATATATGAGAAATGTTGAAATTCGACTTCAAATGAGGAAGATAGACTTTGAAAATTTTCAATCAACACAAAGTGAGAATCGACTTCAATGGGCTTCAATGAATGTAAATCGACGATATCTGACAAAGTTAGATGCAAACTCATTCAATTATATGAGAAATGTTGAAATTCGACTTCAAATGAGGAAGATAGATTTTGAAAATTTTCAATCAACACAAAGTGAAATTCGACTTCAATGGGCTTCAATGAATGTAAATCGACGATATCTGACAAAGTTAGATGCAAACTCATTCAAATTATGAGAAATGTTGAAATTCGACTTCACATGAGGAAGATAGACTTTGAAAATTTTCAATCAACACATAGTGAGAATCGACTTCAATGGGCTTCAATGAATGTAAATCGACGATATCTGACGAAGTTATATGCAAACTCATTCAATTATATGAGAAATGTTGAAATTCGACTTCAAATGAGGAAGATAGACTTTGAAAATTTTCAATCAACACAAAGTGAGAATCGACTTCAATGGGCTTCAATGAATGTAAATCGACGATATCTGACAAAGTTAGATGCAAACTCATTCAAATATATGAGAAATGTTGAAATTCGACTTCAAATGAGGAAGATAGACTTTGAAAATTTTCAATCAACACAAAGTGAGAATCGACTTCAATGGGCTTCAATGAATGTAAATCGACGATATCTGACAAAGTTAGATGCAAACTCATTCAAATAGATGAGAAATGTTGAAATTCGACTTCAAATGAGGAAGATAGACTTTGAAAATTTTCAATCAACACAAAGTGAGAATCGACTTCAATGGGCTTCAATGAATGTAAATCGACGATATCTGACAAAGTTAGATGCAAACTCATTCAAATATATGAGAAATGTTGAAATTCGACTTCAAATGAGGAAGATAGACTTTGAAAATTTCCAATCAACACAAAGTGAGAATCGACTTCAATGGGCTTCAATGAATGTAAATCGACGATATCTGACAAAGTTAGATGCAAACTCATTCAAATATATGAGAAATGTTGAAATTCGACTTCAAATGAGGAAGATAGACTTTGAAAATTTTCAATCAACACAAAGTGAGAATCGACTTCAATGGGCTTCAATGAATGTAAATCGACGATATCTGACAAAGTTAGATGCAAACTCATTCAAATATATGAGAAATGTTGAAATTCGACTTCAAATGAGGAAGATAGACTTTGAAAATTTTCAATCAACACAAAGTGAGAATCGACTTCAATGGGCCAATGAATGTAAATCGACGATATCTGACAAAGTTAGATGCAAACTCATTCAATTATATGAGAAATGTTGAAATTCGACTTCAAATGAGGAAGATAGACTTTGAAAATTTTCAATCAACACAAAGTGAGAATCGACTTCAATGGGCTTCAATGAATGTAAATCGACGATATCTGACAAAGTTAGATGCAAACTCATTCAAATATATGAGAAAAGTATCGACCAGAGAGATAATGAGGAAGATAGACTTTGAAAATTTTCAATCAACACAAAGTGAGAATCGACTTCAATGGGCCAATGAATGTAAATCGACGATATCTGACAAAGTTAGATGCAAACTCATTCAATTATATGAGAAATGTTGAAATTCGACTTCAAATGAGGAAGATAGACTTTGAAAATTTTCAATCAACACAAAGTGAGAATCGACTTCAATGGGCTTCAATGAATGTAAATCGACGATATCTGACAAAGTTAGATGCAAACTCATTCAAATATATAAGAAATGTTGAAATTCGACTTCAAATGAGAAAGATAGACTTTGAAAATTTTCAATCAACACAAAGTGAAAATCGACTTCAATGGGCTTTAATGAATGTAAATCGACGATATCTGACAAAGTTATATGCAAACTCATTCAATTATATGAGAAATGTTGAAATTCGACTTCAAATGAGGAAGATAGACTTTGAAAATTTTCAATCAACACAAAGTGAGAATCGACTTCAATGGGCTTCAATGAATGTAAATCGACGATATCTGACAAAGTTAGATGCAAACTCATTCAAATATATGAGAAATGTTGAAATTCGACTTCAAATGAGGAAGATGGACTTTGAAAATTTTCAATCAACACAAAGTGAGAATCGACTTCAATGGGCCAATGAATGTAAATCGACGATATCTGACAAAGTTAGATGCCAACTCATTCAAATATATGAGAAATGTTGAAATTCGACTTCAAATGAGGAAGATAGACTTTGAAAATTTTCAATCAACACAAAGTGAGAATCGACTTCAATGGGCTTCAATGAATGTAAATCGACGAAATCTGACAAAGTTAGATGCAAACTCATTCAAATATATGAGAAATGTTGAAATTTGACTTCAAATGAGGAAGATAGACTTTGAAAATTTTCAATCAACACAAAGTGAGAATCGACTTCAATGGGCTTCAATGAATGTAAATCGACGATATCTGACAAAGTTAGATGCAAACTCATTCAATTATATGAGAAATGTTGAAATTCGAATTCAAATGAGGAAGATAGACTTTGAAAATTTTCAATCAACACAAAGTGAAATTCGACTTCAATGGGCTTCAATGAATGTAAATCGACGATATCTGACAAAGTTAGATGCAAACTCATTCAAATATATGAGAAATGTTGAAATTCGACTTCAAATGAGGAAGATAGACTTTGAAAATTTTCAATCAACACAAAGTGAGAATCGACTTCAATGGGCCAATGAATGTAAATCGACGATATCTGACAAAGTTAGATGCCAACTCATTCAAATATATGAGAAATGTTGAAATTCGACTTCAAATGAGGAAGATAGACTTTGAAAATTTTCAATCAACACAAAGTGAGAATCGACTTCAATGGGCTTCAATGAATGTAAATCGACGAAATCTGACAAAGTTAGATGCAAACTCATTCAAATATATGAGAAATGTGGAAATTCGACTTCAAATGAGGAAGATAGACTTTGAAAATTTTCAATCAACACAAAGTGAGAATCGACTTCAATGGGCTTCAATGAATGTAAATCGACGATATCTGACAAAGTTAGATGCAAACTCATTCAATTATATGAGAAATGTTGAAATTCGAATTCAAATGAGGAAGATAGACTTTGAAAATTTTCAATCAACACAAAGTGAAATTCGACTTCAATGGGCTTCAATGAATGTAAATCGACGATATCTGACAAAGTTAGATGCAAACTCATTCAAATATATGAGAAATGTTGAAATTCGACTTCAAATGAGAAAGATAGACTTTGAAAATTTTCAATCAACACAAAGTGAAAATCGACTTCAATGGGCTTTAATGAATGTAAATCGACGATATCTGACAAAGTTATATGCAAACTCATTCAAATATATGAGAAATGTTGAAATTCGACTTCAAATGAGGAAGATAGACTTTGAAAATTTTCAATCAACACAAAGTGAGAATCGACTTCAATGGGCCAATGAATGTAAATCGACGATATCTGACAAAGTTAGATGCCAACTCATTCAAATATATGAGAAATGTTGAAATTCGACTTCAAATGAGGAAGATAGACTTTGAAAATTTTCAATCAA
The DNA here is from genome assembly GCF_026230105.1 of Diorhabda sublineata. NCBI lineage: Eukaryota > Metazoa > Arthropoda > Insecta > Coleoptera > Chrysomelidae > Diorhabda > Diorhabda sublineata. The sequence goes on along the minus strand of NW_026614087.1, from coordinate 5,824 downwards.
CACAAAGTGAGAATCGACTTCAATGGGCTTCAATGAATGTAAATCGACGAAATCTGACAAAGTTAGATGCAAACTCATTCAAATATATCAGAAATGTTGAAATTCGACTTCAAATGAGGAAGATAGACTTTGAAAATTTTCAATCAACACAAAGTGAGAATCGACTTCAATGGGCTTCAATGAATGTAAATCGACGATATCTGACAAAGTTAGATGCAAACTCATTCAATTATATGAGAAATGTTGAAATTCGAATTCAAATGAGGAAGATAGACTTTGAAAATTTTCAATCAACACAAAGTGAGAATCGACTTCAATGGGCTTCAATGAATGTAAATCGACGAAATCTGACAAAGTTAGATGCAAACTCATTCAAATATATCAGAAATGTTGAAATTCGACTTCAAATGAGGAAGATAGACTTTGAAAATTTTCAATCAACACAAAGTGAGAATCGACTTCAATGGGCTTCAATGAATGTAAATCGACGATATCTGACAAAGTTAGATGCAAACTCATTCAAATAGATGAGAAATGTTGAAATTCGACTTCAAATGAGGAAGATAGACTTTGAAAATTTTCAATCAACACAAAGTGAGAATCGACTTCAATGGGCTTCAATGAATGTAAATCGACGATATCTGACAAAGTTAGATGCAAACTCATTCAAATATATGAGAAATGTTGAAATTCGACTTCAAATGAGAAAGATAGACTTTGAAAATTTTCAATCAACACAAAGTGAGAATCGACTTCAATGGGCTTCAATGAATGTAAATCGACGATATCTGACAAAGTTAGATGCAAACTCATTCAATTATATGAGAAATGTTGAAATTCGAATTCAAATGAGGAAGATAGACTTTGAAAATTTTCAATCAACACAAAGTGAGAATCGACTTCAATGGGCTTCAATGAATGTAAATCGACGAAATCTGACAAAGTTAGATGCAAACTCATTCAAATATATCAGAAATGTTGAAATTCGACTTCAAATGAGGAAGATAGACTTTGAAAATTTTCAATCAACACAAAGTGAGAATCGACTTCAATGGGCTTCAATGAATGTAAATCGATGATATCTGACAAAGTTAGATGCAAACTCATTCAATTATATGAGAAATGTTGAAATTCGAATTCAAATGAGGAAGATAGACTTTGAAAATTTTCAATCAACACAAAGTGAAATTCGACTTCAATGGGCTTCAATGAATGTAAATCGACGATATCTGACAAAGTTAGATGCAAACTCATTCAAATATATGAGAAATGTTGAAATTCGACTTCAAATGAGGAAGATAGACTTTGAAAATTTTCAATCAACACAAAGTGAGAATCGACTTCAATGGGCCAATGAATGTAAATCGACGATATCTGACAAAGTTAGATGCAAACTCATTCAATTATATGAGAAATGTTGAAATTCGACTTCAAATGAGGAAGATAGACTTTGAAAATTTTCAATCAACACAAAGTGAGAATCGACTTCAATGGGCTTCAATGAATGTAAATCGACGATATCTGACAAAGTTAGATGCAAACTCATTCAAATATATGAGAAATGTTGAAATTCGACTTCAAATGAGGAAGATAGACTTTGAAAATTTTCAATCAACACAAAGTGAGAATCGACTTCAATGGGCTTCAATGAATGTAAATCGACGATATCTGACAAAGTTAGATGCAAACTCATTCAAATATATGAGAAATGTTGAAATTCGACTTCAAATGAGGAAGATGGACTTTGAAAATTTCAATCAACACAAAGTGAGAATCGACTTCAATGGGCCAATGAATGTAAATCGACGATATCTGACAAAGTTAGATGCCAACTCATTCAAATATATGAGAAATGTTGAAATTCGACTTCAAATGAGGAAGATAGACTTCGAAAATTTTCAATCAACACAAAGTGAGAATCGACTTCAATGGGCTTCAATGAATGTAAATCGACGATATCTGACAAAGTTAGATGCAAACTCATTCAAATATATGAGAAATGTTGAAATTCGACTTCACATGAGGAAGATAGACTTTGAAAATTTTCAATCAACACAAAGTGAGAATCGACTTCAATGGGCTTCAATGAATGTAAATCGACGATATCTGACAAAGTTATATGCAAACTCATTCAATTATATGAGAAATGTTGAAATTCGACTTCAAATGAGGAAGATAGACTTTGAAAATTTTCAATCAACACAAAGTGAGAATCGACTTCAATGGGCTTCAATGAATGTAAATCGACGATATCTGACAAAGTTAGATGCAAACTCATTCAAATATATGAGAAATGTTGAAATTCGACTTCAAATGAGGAAGATAGACTTTGAAAATTTTCAATCAACACAAAGTGAGAATCGACTTCAATGGGCTTCAATGAATGTAAATCGACGATATCTGACAAAGTTAGATGCAAACTCATTCAAATATATGAGAAATGTTGAAATTCGACTTCAAATGAGGAAGATAGACATTGAAAATTTTCAATCAACACAAAGTGAGAATCGACTTCAATGGGCTTCAATGAATGTAAATCGACGATATCTGACAAAGTTAGATGCCAACTCATTCAAATATATGAGAAATGTTGAAATTCGACTTCAAATGAGGAAGATAGACTTTGAAAATTTTCAATCAACACAAAGTGAGAATCGACTTCAATGGGCTTCAATGAATGTAAATCGACGATATCTGACAAAGTTATATGCAAACTCATTCAATTATATGAGAAATGTTGAAATTCGACTTCAAATGAGGAAGATAGACTTTGAAAATTTTCAATCAACACAAAGTGAGAATCGACTTCAATGGGCTTCAATGAATGTAAATCGACGATATCTGACAAAGTTAGATGCAAACTCATTCAAATATATGAGAAATGTTGAAATTCGACTTCAAATGAGGAAGATAGACTTTGAAAATTTTCAATCAACACAAAGTGAGAATCGACTTCAATGGGCTTCAATGAATGTAAATCGACGATATCTGACAAAGTTAGATGCAAACTCATTCAAAATATATGAGAAATGTTGAAATTCGACTTCAAATGAGGAAGATAGAAATTGAAAATTTTCAATCAACACAAAGTGAGAATCGACTTCAATGGGCCTCAATGAATGTAAATCGACGATATCTGACAAAGTTAGATGCAAACTCATTCAAATATATGAGAAATGTTGAAATTCGACTTCAAATGAGGAAGATAGACTTTGAAAATTTTCAATCAACACAAAGTGAGAATCGACTTCAATGGGCTTCAATGAATGTAAATCGACGATATCTGTCAAAGTTAGATGCCAACTCATTCAAATATATGAGAAATGTTGAAATTCGACTTCAAATGAGGAAGATAGACTTTGAAAATTTTCAATCAACACAAAGTGAGAATCGACTTCAATGGGCTTCAATGAATGTAAATCGACGATATCTGACAAAGTTAGATGCAAACTCATTCAAATATATGAGATATGTTGAAATTCGACTTCACATGAGGAAGATAGACTTTGAAAATTTTCAATCAACACAAAGTGAGAATCGACTTCAATGGGCTTCAATGAATGTAAATCGACGATATCTAACAAAGTTAGATGCAAACTCATTCAAATATATGAGAAATGTTGAAATTCGACTTCAAATGAGGAAGACAGACTTTGAAAATTTTCAATCAACACAAAGTGAGAATCGACTTCAATGGGCTTCAATGAATGTAAATCGACGATATCTAACAAAGTTATATGCAAACTCATTCAATTATATGAGAAATGTTGAAATTCGACTTCAAATGAGGAAGATAGACTTTGAAAATTTTCAATCAACATAAAGTGAGAATCGACTTCAATGGGCTTCAATGAATGTAAATCGACGATATCTAACAAAGTTAGATGCAAACTCATTCAAATATATGAGAAATGTTGAAATTCGACTTCAAATGAGGAAGACAGACTTTGAAAATTTTCAATCAACACAAAGTGAGAATCGACTTCAATGGGCTTCAATGAATGTAAATCGACGATATCTAACAAAGTTATATGCAAACTCATTCAATTATATGAGAAATGTTGAAATTCGACTTCAAATGAGGAAGATAGACTTTGAAAATTTTCAATCAACATAAAGTGACAATCGACTTCAATGGGCTTCAATGGATGTTAATCGACGATATCTGACAAAGTTAGATGCCAACTCATTCAAATATATGAGAAATGTTGAAATTCGACTTCAAATGAGGAAGATAGACTTTGAAAATTTTCAATCAACACAAAGTGAGAATCGACTTCAATGGGCTTCAATGAATGTAAATCGACGATATCTGACAAAGTTAGATGCAAACTCATTCAAATATATGAGATATGTTGAAATTCGACTTCACATGAGGAAGATAGACTTTGAAAATTTTCAATCAACACAAAGTGAGAATCGACTTCAATGGGCATCAATGAATGTAAATCGACGATATCTGACAAAGTTAGATGCAAACTCATTCAAATATATGAGAAATGTTGAAATTCGACTTCAAATGAGGAAGATAGACTTTGAAAATTTTCAATCAACACAAAGTGAGAATCGACTTCAATGGGCTTCAATGAATGTAAATCGACGATATCTAACAAAGTTAGATGCAAACTCATTCAAATATATGAGAAATGTTGAAATTCGACTTCAAATGAGGAAGACAGACTTTGAAAATTTTCAATCAACACAAAGTGAGAATCGACTTCAATGGGCTTCAATGAATGTAAATCGACGATATCTGACAAAGTTATATGCAAACTCATTCAATTATATGAGAAATGTTGAAATTCGACTTCAAATGAGGAAGATAGACTTTGAAAATTTTCAATCAACACAAAGTGAGAATCGACTTCAATGGGCTTCAATGAATGTAAATCGACGATATCTGACAAAGTTAGATGCAAACTCATTCAAATATATGAGAAATGTTGAAATTCGACTTCACATGAGGAAGATAGACTTTGAAAATTTTCAATCAACACAAAGTGAGAATCGACTTCAATGGGCTTCAATGAATGTAAATCGACGATATCTAACAAAGTTAGATGCAAACTCATTCAAATATATGAGAAATGTTGAAATTCGACTTCAAATGAGGAAGACAGACTTTGAAAATTTTCAATCAACACAAAGTGAGAATCGACTTCAATGGGCTTCAATGAATGTAAATCGACGATATCTAACAAAGTTATATGCAAACTCATTCAATTATATGAGAAATGTTGAAATTCGACTTCAAATGAGGAAGATAGACTTTGAAAATTTTCAATCAACATAAAGTGAGAATCGACTTCAATGGGCTTCAATGAATGTAAATCGACGATATCTAACAAAGTTAGATGCAAACTCATTCAAATATATGAGAAATGTTGAAATTCGACTTCAAATGAGGAAGACAGACTTTGAAAATTTTCAATCAACACAAAGTGAGAATCGACTTCAATGGGCTTCAATGAATGTAAATCGACGATATCTAACAAAGTTATATGCAAACTCATTCAAATATATGAGAAATGTTGAAATTCGACTTCACATGAGGAAGATAGACTTTGAAAATTTTCAATCAACACAAAGTGAGAATCGACTTCAATGGGCTTCAATGAATGTAAATCGACGATATCTGACAAAGTTAGATGCAAACTCATTCAAATATATGAGAAATGTTGAAATTCGACTACAGATGAGGAAGATAGACTTTGAAAATTTGCAATCAACACAAAGTGAGAATCGACTTCAATGGGCTTCAATGAGTGTAAATCGACGATATCTGACAAAGTTAGATGCAAACTCATTCAAATATATGAGAAAT
>NW_026614086.1:0-38714 GCF_026230105.1 Diorhabda sublineata | reverse complement strand
TTATTTTCAATCAACACAAAGTGAGAATCGACTTCAATGGGCTTCAATGAATGTAAATCGACGATATCTGACAAAGTTAGATGCAAACTCATTCAAATATATGATAAATGTTGAAATTCGACTTCAAATGAGAAAGATAGACTTTGAAAATTTTCAATCAACACAAAGTGAGAATCGACTTCAATGGGCTTCAATGAATGTAAATCGACGATATCTGACAAAGTTAGATGTGAACTCATTCAAATATATGAGAAATGTTGAAAATTCGACTTCAAATGAGGAAGATAGACTTTGAAAATTTCAATCAACACAAAGTGAGAATCGACTTCAATGGGCTTCAATGAATGTAAATCGACGGATATCTGACAAAGTTAGATGCAAACTCACTTCAAATATATGAGAAATGTTGAAATTCGACTTCAAATGAGGAAGATAGACTTTGAAAATTTTCAATTAACACAAAGTGAGCAGTTGACCTCAATGGGCTTCAATGGATGTTAATCGATGATATCTGACAAAGTTAGATGCAAACTCACTTCAATTATATGAGAAATGTTGAAATTCGACTTCAAATGAGGAAGATAGGCTTTGAAAATTTCCAATCAACACAAAGTGAGAATCGACTTCAATGGGCTTCAATGAATGTAAATCGAGGATATCTGACAAAGTCAGATACAAACTCATTCAAATATATAAGAAATGTTGAAATTCGTCTTCAAATGAGGAAGATAGACTTTGAAAATTTTCAATCAACACAAAGTGAGAATCGACTTCAATGGGCTTCAATGAATATAAATCGACGATATCTGACAACGTTAGATGCAAACTAATTCAAATATATGAGAAATGTTGAAATTCGACTTCAAATGAGGAAGATAGACTTTGAAAATTTTTAATCAACACAAAGTGAGAATCGACTCCAATGGGCTTCAATGAATATAAATCGACGATATCTGACAACGTTAGATGCAAACTCATTCAAATATATGAGAAATGTTGAAATTCGACTTCAAATGAGGAAGATAGACTTTGAAAATTTTCAATCAACACAAAGTGAGAATCGACTTCAATGGGTTTCAATGAATATAAATCGACGATATCTGACAACGTTAGATGCAAACTCATTCAAATATATGAGAAATGTTGAAATTCGACTTCAAATGAGGAAGATAGACTTTGAAAATTTTCAAACAACACAAAGTGAGAATCGACTTCAATGGGCTTCAATGAATGTAAATCGACGATATCTGACAAAGTTAGATGCAAACTCATTCAATTATATGAGAAATGTTGAAATTCGACTTCAAATGAGGAAGATAGACTTTGAAAATTTTTAATCAACACAAAGTGAGAATCGACTTCAATGGGCTTCAATGAATGTAGATCGAGGATATCTGACAAAGTCAGATACAAACTCATTCAAATATATAAGAAATGTTGAAATTCGACTTCAAATGAGGAAGATAGACATTGGAGATTTTCAATCAACACAAAGTGAGAATTGACTTCAATGGGCTTCAATGAATATAAATCGACGATATCTGACAACGTTAGATGCAAACTCATTCAAATATATGAGAAATGTTGAAATTCGACTTCAAATGAGGAAGATAGACTTTGAAAATTTTTAATCAACACAAAGTGAGAATCGACTCCAATGGGCTTCAATGAATATAAATCGACGATATCTGACAACGTTAGATGCAAACTCATTCAAATATATGAGAAATGTTGAAATTCGACTTCAAATGAGGAAGATAGACTTTGAAAATTTTCAATCAACACAAAGTGAGAATCGACTTCAATGGGCTTCAATGGATGTAAATCGACGATATCTGACAAAGTTAGATGCAAACTCATTCAAATATATGAGAAATGTTGAAATTCGACTTCAAATGAGGAAGATAGGCTTTGAAAATTTCCAATCAACACAAAGTGAGAATCGACTTCAATGGGCTTCAATGAATGTAAATCGAGGATATCTGACAAAGTCAGATACAAACTCATTCAAATATATAAGAAATGTTGAAATTCGTCTTCAAATGAGGAAGATAGACTTTGAAAATTTTCAATCAACACAAAGTGAGAATCGACTTCAATGGGCTTCAATGAATATAAATCGACGATATCTGACAACGTTAGATGCAAACTCATTCAAATATATGAGAAATGTTGAAATTCGACTTCAAATGAGGAAGATAGACTTTGAAAATTTTCAATCAACACAAAGTGAGAATCGACTTCAATGGGTTTCAATGAATATAAATCGACGATATCTGACAACGTTAGATGCAAACTCATTCAAATATATGAGAAATGTTGAAATTCGACTTCAAATGAGGAAGATAGACTTTGAAAATTTTTTATCAACACAAAGTGAGAATCGACTTCAATGGGCTTCAATGAATGTAAATTGACGATACCTGACAAAGTTAGATGCAAACTCATTCAATTATATGAGAAATGTTGAAATTCGACTTCAAATGAGGAAGATAGACTTTGAAAATTTTCAATCAACACAAAGTGAGAATCGACTTCAATGGGCTTCAATGAATGTTAATCGACGATATCTGACAAAGTTAGATGCAAATTCATTCAAATATATGAGAAATGTTTAAATTCGACTTCAAATGAGGAAGATAGACTTTGAAAATTTTCAATCAACACAAAGTGAGAATCGACTTCAATGGGCTTCAATGAATGTAAATCGACTATATCTGACAAAGTTAGATGCAAACTCATTCAAATATATGAGAAATGTTGAAATTCGACTTCAAATGAGGAAGATAGGCTTTGAAAATTTCCAATCAACACAAAGTGAGAATCGACTTCAATGGGCTTCAATGAATGTAAATCGAGGATATCTGACAACGTTAGATGCAATCTCATTCAAATATATGAGAAATGTTGAAATTCGACTTCAAATGAGGAAGATAGACTTTGAAAATTTTTAATCAACACAAAGTGAGAATCGACTTCAATGGGCTTCAATGAATGTAAATCGACGATATCTGACAAAGTTAGATGCAAACTCATTCAATTATATGAGAAATGTTGAAATTCGACTTCAAATGAGGAAGATAGGCTTTGAAAATTTCCAATCAACACAAAGTGAGAATCGACTTCAATGGGCTTCAATGAATGTAAATCGAGGATATCTGACAAAGTCAGATACAAACTCATTCAAATATATAAGAAATGTTGAAATTCGTCTTCAAATGAGGAAGATAGACTTTGAAAATTTTCAATCAACACAAAGTGAGAATCGACTTCAATGGGCTTCAATGAATATAAATCGACGATATCTGACAACGTTAGATGCAAACTAATTCAAATATATGAGAAATGTTGAAATTCGACTTCAAATGAGGAAGATAGACTTTGAAAATTTTTAATCAACACAAAGTGAGAATCGACTCCAATGGGCTTCAATGAATATAAATCGACGATATCTGACAACGTTAGATGCAAACTCATTCAAATATATGAGAAATGTTGAAATTCGACTTCAAATGAGGAAGATAGACTTTGAAAATTTTCAATCAACACAAAGTGAGAATCGACTTCAATGGGTTTCAATGAATATAAATCGACGATATCTGACAACGTTAGATGCAAACTCATTCAAATATATGAGAAATGTTGAAATTCGACTTCAAATGAGGAAGATAGACTTTGAAAATTTTCAAACAACACAAAGTGAGAATCGACTTCAATGGGCTTCAATGAATGTAAATCGACGATATCTGACAAAGTTAGATGCAAACTCATTCAATTATATGAGAAATGTTGAAATTCGACTTCAAATGAGGAAGATAGACTTTGAAAATTTTTAATCAACACAAAGTGAGAATCGACTTCAATGGGCTTCAATGAATGTAGATCGAGGATATCTGACAAAGTCAGATACAAACTCATTCAAATATTTAAGAAATGTTGAAATTCGACTTCAAATGAGGAAGATAGACATTGGAGATTTTCAATCAACACAAAGTGAGAATTGACTTCAATGGGCTTCAATGAATATAAATCGACGATATCTGACAACGTTAGATGCAAACTCATTCAAATATATGAGAAATGTTGAAATTCGACTTCAAATGAGGAAGATAGACTTTGAAAATTTTTAATCAACACAAAGTGAGAATCGACTCCAATGGGCTTCAATGAATATAAATCGACGATATCTGACAACGTTAGATGCAAACTCATTCAAATATATGAGAAATGTTGAAATTCGACTTCAAATGAGGAAGATAGACTTTGAAAATTTTCAATCAACACAAAGTGAGAATCGACTTCAATGGGCTTCAATGGATGTAAATCGACGATATCTGACAAAGTTAGATGCAAACTCATTCAAATATATGAGAAATGTTGAAATTCGACTTCAAATGAGGAAGATAGGCTTTGAAAATTTCCAATCAACACAAAGTGAGAATCGACTTCAATGGGCTTCAATGAATGTAAATCGAGGATATCTGACAAAGTCAGATACAAACTCATTCAAATATATAAGAAATGTTGAAATTCGTCTTCAAATGAGGAAGATAGACTTTGAAAATTTTCAATCAACACAAAGTGAGAATCGACTTCAATGGGCTTCAATGAATATAAATCGACGATATCTGACAACGTTAGATGCAAACTCATTCAAATATATGAGAAATGTTGAAATTCGACTTCAAATGAGGAAGATAGACTTTGAAAATTTTCAATCAACACAAAGTGAGAATCGACTTCAATGGGTTTCAATGAATATAAATCGACGATATCTGACAACGTTAGATGCAAACTCATTCAAATATATGAGAAATGTTGAAATTCGACTTCAAATGAGGAAGATAGACTTTGAAAATTTTTTATCAACACAAAGTGAGAATCGACTTCAATGGGCTTCAATGAATGTAAATCGACGATACCTGACAAAGTTAGATGCAAACTCATTCAATTATATGAGAAATGTTGAAATTCGACTTCAAATGAGGAAGATAGACTTAAAAAATTTTCAATCAACACAAAGTGAGAATCGACTCCAATGGGCTTCAATGAATATAAATCGACGATATCTGACAACGTTAGATGCAAACTCATTCAAATATATGAGAAATGTTGAAATTCGACTTCAAATGAGGAAGATAGACTTTGAAAATTTTTAATCAACACAAAGTGAGAATCGACTCCAATGGGCTTCAATGAATATAAATCGACGATATCTGACAACGTTAGATGCAAACTCATTCAAATATATGAGAAATGTTGAAATTCGACTTCAAATGAGGAAGATAGACTTTGAAAATTTTTTATCAACACAAAGTGAGAATTGACTTCAATGGGCTTCAATGAATGTAAATCGTCGATATCTGACAACGTTAGATGCAAACTCATTCATATATATGAGAAATGTTTAAATTCGACTTCAAATGAGGAAGATAGACTTTGAAAATTTTCAATCAACACAAAGTGAGAATCGACTTCAATGGGCTTCAATGAATGTAAATCGACGATATCTGACAAACTTAGATGCAAATTCATTCAAATATATGAGAAATGTTGAAATTCGACTTCAAATGAGGAAGATAGACTTTGAAAATTTTCAATCAACACAAAGTGAGAATCGACTTCAATGGGCTTCAATGGATGTAAATCGACGATATCTGACAAAGTTAGATGCAAACTCATTCAAATATATGAGAAATGTTGAAATTCGACTTCAAATGAGGAAGATAGGCTTTGAAAATTTCCAATCAACACAAAGTGAGAATCGACTTCAATGGGCTTCAATGAATGTAAATCGAGGATATCTGACAAAGTCAGATACAAACTCATTCAAATATATAAGAAATGTTGAAATTCGTCTTCAAATGAGGAAGATAGACTTTGAAAATTTTCAATCAACACAAAGTGAGAATCGACTTCAATGGGCTTCAATGAATATAAATCGACGATATCTGACAACGTTAGATGCAAACTAATTCAAATATATGAGAAATGTTGAAATTCGACTTCAAATGAGGAAGATAGACTTTGAAAATTTTTAATCAACACAAAGTGAGAATCGACTCCAATGGGCTTCAATGAATATAAATCGACGATATCTGACAACGTTAGATGCAAACTCATTCAAATATATGAGAAATGTTGAAATTCGACTTCAAATGAGGAAGATAGACTTTGAAAATTTTCAATCAACACAAAGTGAGAATCGACTTCAATGGGTTTCAATGAATATAAATCGACGATATCTGACAACGTTAGATGCAAACTCATTCAAATATATGAGAAATGTTGAAATTCGACTTCAAATGAGGAAGATAGACTTTGAAAATTTTTTATCAACACAAAGTGAGAATCGACTTCAATGGGCTTCAATGAATGTAAATCGACGATATCTGACAAAGTTAGATGCAAACTCATTCAATTATATGAGAAATGTTGAAATTCGACTTCAAATGAGGAAGATAGACTTAAAAAATTTTCAATCAACACAAAGTGAGAATCGACTCCAATGGGCTTCAATGAATATAAATCGACGATATCTGACAACGTTAGATGCAAACTCATTCAAATATATGAGAAATGTTGAAATTCGACTTCAAATGAGGAAGATAGACTTTGAAAATTTTTAATCAACACAAAGTGAGAATCGACTCCAATGGGCTTCAATGAATATAAATCGACGATATCTGACAACGTTAGATGCAAACTCATTCAAATATATGAGAAATGTTGAAATTCGACTTCAAATGAGGAAGATAGACTTTGAAAATTTTTTATCAACACAAAGTGAGAATTGACTTCAATGGGCTTCAATGAATGTAAATCGTCGATATCTGACAACGTTAGATGCAAACTCATTCATATATATGAGAAATGTTTAAATTCGACTTCAAATGAGGAAGATAGACTTTGAAAATTTTCAATCAACACAAAGTGAGAATCGACTTCAATGGGCTTCAATGAAAGTAAATCGACGATATCTGACAAACTTAGATGAAAATTCATTCAAATATATGAGAAATGTTGAAATTCGACTTCAAATGAGGAAGATAGACTTTGAAAATTTTCAATCAACACAAAGTGAGAATCGACTTCAATGGGCTTCAATGGATGTAAATCGACGATATCTGACAAAGTTAGATGCAAACTCATTCAAATATATGAGAAATGTTGAAATTCGACTTCAAATGAGGAAGATAGGCTTTGAAAATTTCCAATCAACACAAAGTGAGAATCGACTTCAATGGGCTTCAATGAATGTAAATCGAGGATATCTGACAAAGTCAGATACAAACTCATTCAAATATATAAGAAATGTTGAAATTCGTCTTCAAATGAGGAAGATAGACTTTGAAAATTTTCAATCAACACAAAGTGAGAATCGACTTCAATGGGCTTCAATGAATATAAATCGACGATATCTGACAACGTTAGATGCAAACTCATTCAAATATATGAGAAATGTTGAAATTCGACTTCAAATGAGGAAGATAGACTTTGAAAATTTTTAATCAACACAAAGTGAGAATCGACTCCAATGGGCTTCAATGAATATAAATCGACGATATCTGACAACGTTAGATGCAAACTCATTCAAATATATGAGAAATGTTGAAATTCGACTTCAAATGAGGAAGATAGACTTTGAAAATTTTCAATCAACACAAAGTGAGAATCGACTTCAATGGGTTTCAATGAATATAAATCGACGATATCTGACAACGTTAGATGCAAACTCATTCAAATATATGAGAAATGTTGAAATTCGACTTCAAATGAGGAAGATAGACTTTGAAAATTTTTTATCAACACAAAGTGAGAATCGACTTCAATGGGCTTCAATGAATGTAAATCGACGATATCTGACAAAGTTAGATGCAAACTCATTCAATTATATGAGAAATGTTGAAATTCGACTTCAAATGAGGAAGATAGACTTTGAAAATTTTTAATCAACACAAAGTGAGAATCGACTTCAATGGGCTTCAATGAATGTAGATCGAGGATATCTGACAAAGTCAGATACAAACTCATTCAAATATATAAGAAATGTTGAAATTCGACTTCAAATGAGGAAGATAGACATTGCAGATTTTCAATCAACACAAAGTGAGAATTGACTTCAATGGGCTTCAATGAATGTGAATCGACGATATCTGACAACGTTAGATGCAAACTCATACAAATATATGAGAAATGTTTAAATTCGACTTCAAATGAGGAAGATAGACTTTGAAAATTTTTTATCAACACAAAGTGAGAATCGACTTCAATGGGCTTCAATGAATGTAAATCGACGATATCTGACAAAGTTAGATGCAAACTCATTCAAATATATGAGAAATGTTGAAATTCGACTTCAAATGAGGAAGATAGGCTTTGAAAATTTCCAATCAACACAAAGTGAGAATCGACTTCAATGGGCTTCAATGAATGTAAATCGAGGATATCTGACAACGTTAGTTGCAAACTCATTCAAATATATGAGAAATGTTGAAATTCGACTTCAAATGAGGAAGATAGACTTTGAAAATTTTTAATCAACACAAAGTGAGAATCGACTCCAATGGGCTTCAATGAATATAAATCGACGATATCTGACAACGTTAGATGCAAACTCATTCAAATATATGAGAAATGTTGAAATTCGACTTCAAATGAGGAAGATAGGCTTTGAAAATTTTCAATCAACACAAAGTGAGAATCGAATTCAATGGGCTTCAATGAATGTAAATCGAGGATATCTGACAAAGTCAGATACAAACTCATTCAAATATATAAGAAATGTTGAAATTCGTCTTCAAATGAGGAAGATAGACTTTGAAAATTTTCAATCAACACAAAGTGAGAATCGACTCCAATGGGCTTCAATGAATATAAATCGACGATATCTGACAACGTTAGATGCAAACTCATTCAAATATATGAGAAATGTTGAAATTCGACTTCAAATGAGGAAGATAGACTTTGAAAATTTTTAATCAACACAAAGTGAGAATCGACTCCAATGGGCTTCAATGAATATAAATCGACGATATCTGACAACGTTAGATGCAAACTCATTCAAATATATGAGAAATGTTGAAATTCGACTTCAAATGAGGAAGATAGACTTTGAAAATTTTCAATCAACACAAAGTGAGAATCGACTTCAATGGGCTTCAATGGATGTAAATCGACGATATCTGACAAAGTTAGATGCAAACTCATTCAAATATATGAGAAATGTTGAAATTCGACTTCAAATGAGGAAGATAGGCTTTGAAAATTTCCAATCAACACAAAGTGAGAATCGACTTCAATGGGCTTCAATGAATGTAAATCGAGGATATCTGACAAAGTCAGATACAAACTCATTCAAATATATAAGAAATGTTGAAATTCGTCTTCAAATGAGGAAGATAGACTTTGAGAATTTTCAATCAACACAAAGTGAGAATCGACTTCAATGGGCTTCAATGAATATAAATCGACGATATCTGACAACGTTAGATGCAAACTCATTCAAATATATGAGAAATGTTGGAATTCGACTTCAAATGAGGAAGATAGACTTTGAAAATTTTTAATCAACACAAAGTGAGAATCGACTCCAATGGGCTTCAATGAATATAAATCGACGATATCTGACAACGTTAGATGCAAACTCATTCAAATATATGAGAAATGTTGAAATTCGACTTCAAATGAGGAAGATAGACTTTGAAAATTTTCAATCAACACAAAGTGAGAATCGACTTCAATGGGTTTCAATGAATATAAATCGACGATATCTGACAACGTTAGATGCAAACTCATCCAAATATATGAGAAATGTTGAAATTCGACTTCAAATGAGGAAGATAGACTTTGAAAATTTTTTATCAACACAAAGTGAGAATCGACTTCAATGGGCTTCGATGAATGTAAATCGACGATATCTGACAAAGTTAGATGCAAACTCATTCAATTATATGAGAAATGTTGAAATTCGACTTCAAATGAGGAAGATAGACTTTAAAAATTTTCAATCAACACAAAGTGAGAATCGACTCCAATGGGCTTCAATGAATATAAATCGACGATATCTGACAACGTTAGATGCAAACTCATTCAAATATATGAGAAATGTTGAAATTCGACTTCAAATGAGGAAGATAGACTTTGAAAATTTTTAATCAACACAAAGTGAGAATCGACTCCAATTGGCTTCAATGAATATAAATCGACGATATCTGACAACGTTAGATGCAAACTCATTCAAATATATGAGAAATGTTGAAATTCGACTTCAAATGAGGAAGATAGACTTTGAAAATTTTTTATCAACACAAAGTGAGAATCGACTTCAATGGGCTTCAATGAATGTAAATCGACGATATCTGACAAAGTTAGATGCAAACTCATTCAATTATATGAGAAATGTTGAAATTCGACTTCAAATGAGGAAGATAGACTTTAAAAATTTTCAATCAACACAAAGTGAGAATCGACTCCAATGGGCTTCAATGAATATAAATCGACGATATCTGACAACGTTAGATGCAAACTCATTCAAATATATGAGAAATGTTGAAATTCGACTTCAAATGAGGAAGATAGACTTTGAAAATTTTTAATCAACACAAAGTGAGAATCGACTCCAATTGGCTTCAATGAATATAAATCGACGATATCTGACAACGTTAGATGCAAACTCATTCAAATATATGAGAAATGTTGAAATTCGACTTCAAATGAGGAAGATAGACTTTGGAAATTTTTTAACAACACAAAGTGAGAATTGACTTCAATGGGCTTCAATGAATGTAAATCGACGATATCTGACAAACTTAGATGCAAATTCATTCAAATATATGAGAAATGTTGAAATTCGACTTCAAATGAGGAAGATAGACTTTGAAAATTTTCAATCAACACAAAGTGAGAATCGACTTCAATGGGCTTCAATGGATGTAAATCGACGATATCTGACAAAGTTAGATGCAAACTCATTCAAATATATGAGAAATGTTGAAATTCGTCTTCAAATGAGGAAGATAGACTTTGAAAATTTTCAATCAACACAAAGTGAGAATCGACTTCAATGGGCTTCAATGAATATAAATCGACGATATCTGACAACGTTAGATGCAAACTAATTCAAATATATGAGAAATGTTGAAATTCGACTTCAAATGAGGAAGATAGACTTTGAAAATTTTTAATCAACACAAAGTGAGAATCGACTCCAATGGGCTTCAATGAATATAAATCGACGATATCTGACAACGTTAGATGCAAACTCATTCAAATATATGAGAAATGTTGAAATTCGACTTCAAATGAGGAAGATAGACTTTGAAAATTTTCAATCAACACAAAGTGAGAATCGACTTCAATGGGTTTCAATGAATATAAATCGACGATATCTGACAACGTTAGATGCAAACTCATTCAAATATATGAGAAATGTTGAAATTCGACTTCAAATGAGGAAGATAGACTTTGAAAATTTTTTATCAACACAAAGTGAGAATCGACTTCAATGGGCTTCAATGAATGTAAATCGACGATATCTGACAAAGTTAGATGCAAACTCATTCAATTATATGAGAAATGTTGAAATTCGACTTCAAATGAGGAAGATAGACTTTAAAAATTTTCAATCAACACAAAGTGAGAATCGACTTCAATGGGCTTCCATGAATGTAAATCGACGATATCTGACAAAGTTAGATGCAAACTCATACAAATATATGATAATGTTGAAATTCGACTTCAAATGAGGAAGATAGACTTTGAAAATTTTCAAACAACACAAAGTGAGAATCGACTTCAATGAGCTTCAATGAATATAAATCGACGATATCTGACAACGTTAGAGGCAAACTCATTCAAATATATGAGAAATGATGAAATTCGACTTCAAATGAGGAAGATATACTTTGAAAATTTTTAATCAACACAAAGTGAGAATCGACTTCAATGGGCTTCAATGAATGTAAATCGACGATATCTGACAAAGTTAGATGCAAATTCATTCAAATATATGAGGAATGTTTAAATTCGACTTCAAATGAGGAAGATAGACTTTGAAAATTTTAAATCAACACAAAGTGAGAATCGACTCCAATGGGCTTCAATGAATATAAATCGACGATATCTGACAAAGTTAGATGCAAACTCATTCAATTATATGAGAAATGTTGAAATTCGACTTCAAATGAGGAAGATAGACATTGGAGATTTTCAATCAACACAAAGTGAGAATTGACTTCAATGGGCTTCAATGAATGTGAATCGACGATATCTGATAACGTTAGATGCAAACTCATTCAAATATATGAGAAATGTTTAAATTCGACTTCAAATGAGGAAGATAGACTTTGAAAATTTTCAATCAACACAAAGTGAGAATCGACTTCAATGGGCTTCAATGAATGTAAATCGACGATATCTGACAAAGTTAGATGCAAATTCATTCAAATATATGAGAAATGTTGAAATTCGACTTCAAATGAGGAAGATAGACTTTGAAAATTTTCAATCAACACAAAGTGAGAATCGACTTCAATGGGCTTCAATGGATGTAAATCGACGATATCTGACAAAGTCAGATACAAACTCATTCAAATATATGAGAAATGTTGAAATTCGACTTCAAATGAGGAAGATAGGCTTTGAAAATTTCCAATCAACACAAAGTGAGAATCGACTTCAATGGGCTTCAATGAATGTAAATCGAGGATATCCGACAACGTTAGATGCAATCTCATACAAATATATGAGAAATGTTGAAATTCGACTTCAAATGGGGAAGATAGACTTTGAAAATTTTCAAACAACACAAAGTGAGAATCGACTTCAATGAGCTTCAATGAATATAAATCGACGATATCTGACAAAGTTAGATGCAAATTCATTCAAATATATGAGGAATGTTTAAATTCGACTTCAAATGAGGAAGATAGACTTTGAAAATTTTTAATCAACACAAAGTGAGAATCGACTCCAATGGGCTTCAATGAATGTAAATCGACGATATCTGACAAAGTTAGATGCAAACTCATTCAAATATATGAGAAATGTTGAAATTCGACTTCAAATGAGGAAGATAGGCTTTGAAAATTTCCAATCAACACAAAGTGAGAATCGACTTCAATGGGCTTCAATGAATGTAAATCGAGGATATCCGACAACGTTAGATGCAATCTCATACAAATATATGAGAAATGTTGAAATTCGACTTCAAATGAGGAAGATAGACTTTGAAAATTTTTAATCAACACAAAGTGAGAATCGACTTCAATGGGCTTCAATGAATGTAGATCGAGGATATCTGACAAAGTCAGATACAAACTCATTCAAATATATAAGAAATGTTGAAATTCGACTTCAAATGAGGAAGATAGACATTGGAGATTTTCAATCAACACAAAGTGAGAATTGACTTCAATGGGCTTCAATGAATGTAAATCGACGATATCTGACAACGTTAGATGCAAACTCATTCAAATATATGAGAAATGTTTAAATTCGACTTCAAATGAGGAAGATAGACTTTGAAAATTTTCAATCAACACAAAGTGAGAATCGACTTCAATGGGCTTCAATGGATGTAAATCGACGATATCTCACAAAGTCAGATACAAACTCATTCAAATATATAAGAAATGTTGAAATTCGACTTCAAATGATGAAGATAGACTTTGAAAATTTTCAATAAACACAAAGTGACAATCGACTTCAATGGGCTTCAATGGATGTTAATCGACGATATCTGACAAAGTCAGATGCGAACTCACTCAAATATATAAGAAATGTTGGAATTCGACTTCAAATGAGGAAGATAGACATTGAAAATTTTCAATCAATACAAAGTGACAATCGACCTCAATAGGCTTCAATGAATGTAAATCGACGATATCTGACAAAGTTAGATGCAAACTCACTCAAATATATAAGAAATGTTGAAATTCGACTTTAAATGAGGAAGATAGACTTTGAAAATTTTCAATCAACACAAAGTGACAATCGACTTCAATGGGCTTCAATGAATGTAAATCGAGGATATCTGAAAAAGTTAGATGCAAATTCATTCAAATATATGAAAAATGTTGAAATTCGACTTCAAATGAGGAAGATAGACTTTGAAAATTTTTAATCAACACAAAGTGAGAATCGACTCCAATGGGCTTCAATGAATATAAATCGACGATATCTGACAACGTTAGATGCAAACTCATTCAAATATATGAGAAATGTTGAAATTCGACTTCAAATGAGGAAGATAGACTTTGAAAATTTTCAATCAACACAAAGTGAGAATCGACTTCAATGGGCTTCAATGGATGTAAATCGACGATATCTGACAAAGTTAGATGTAAACTCATTCAAATATATGAGAAATGTTGAAATTCGACTTCAAATGAGGAAGATAGGCTTTGAAAATTTTCAATAAACACAAAGTGACAATCGACTTCAATGGGCTTCAATGGATGTTAATCGACGATATCTGACAAAGTCAGATGCGAACTCACTCAAATATATAAGAAATGTTGGAATTCGACTTCAAATGAGGAAGATAGACTTTGAAAATTTTCAATCAATACAAAGTGACAATCGACCTCAATAGGCTTCAATGAATGTAAATCGACGATATCTGACAAAGGTAGATGCAAACTCACTCAAATATATAAGAAATGTTGAAATTCGACTTTAAATGAGGAAGATAGACTTTGAAAATTTTCAATCAACACAAAGTGACAATCGACTTCAATGGGCTTCAATGAATGTAAATCGAGGATATCTGACAAAGTTAGATGCAAATTCATTCAAATATATGAGAAATGTTGAAATTCGACTTCAAATGAGGAAGATAGACTTTGAAAATTTTCAATCAACACAAAGTGACAATCGACTTCAATGGGCTTCAATGGATGTAAATCAACGATATCTGACAAAGTTAGATGCAAACTCATGCAAATATATGAGAAATGTTGAAATTCGACTTCAAATTTGGAAGATAGACTTTGAAAATTTTTAATCAACACAAAGTGAGAATCGACTTCAATGGGCTTCAATGAATGTAAATCGACGATATCTGACAAAGTTAGATGCAAACTCATTCAATTATATGAGAAATGTTGAAATTCGACTTCAAATGAGGAAGATAAACTTTAAAAATTTTCAATAAACACAAAGTGACAATCGACTTCAATGGGCTTCAATGGATGTTAATCGACGATATCTGACAAAGTCAGATGCGAACTCACTCAAATATATAAGAAATGTTGGAATTCGACTTCAAATGAGGAAGATAGACTTTGAAAATTTTCAATCAATACAAAGTGACAATCGACCTCAATAGGCTTCAATGAATGTAAATCGACGATATCTGAAAAAGTTAGATGCAAATTCATTCAATTATATGAGAAATGTTGAAATTCGACTTCAAATGAGGAAGATAAACTTTAAAAATTTTCAATCAACACAAAGTGACAATCGACTTCAATGGGCTTCAATGGATGTAAATCAACGATATCTGACAAAGTTAGATGCAAACTCATTCAAATATATAAGAAATGTTGAAATTCGACTTCAAATGAGGAAGATAGACTTTGGAGATTTTAAATCAACACAAAGTGAGAATTGACTTCAATGGGCTTCAATGAATGTAAATCGACGATATCTGACAAAGTTAGATGCAAATTCATTCAAATATATGAGAAATGTTGAAATTCGACTTCAAATGAGGAAGATAGACTTTGAAAATTTTCAATCAACACAAAGTGACAATCGACTTCAATGGGCTTCAATGGATGTAAATCAACGATATCTGACAAAGTTAGATGCAAACTCATGCAAATATATGAGAAATGTTGAAATTCGACTTCAAATTTGGAAGATAGACTTTGAAAATTTTTAATCAACACAAAGTGAGAATCGACTTCAATGGGCTTCAATGAATGTAAATCGACGATATCTGACAAAGTTAGATGCAAACTCATTCAATTATATGAGAAATGTTTAAATTCGACTTCAAATGAGGAAGATAAACTTTAAAAATTTTCAATCAACAAAAAGTGAGAATCGACTTCAATGGGCTTCCATGAATGTAAATCGACGATATCTGACAGATTTAGATGCAAACTCATACAAATATATGAGAAATGTTGAAATTCGACTTCAAATGAGGAAGATAGACTTTGAAAATTTTTAATCAACACAAAGTGAGAATCGACTTCAATGGGCTTCAATAAATGTAGATCGAGGATATCTGACAAAGTCAGATACAAACTCATTCAAATATATAAGAAATGTTGAAATTCGACTTCAAATGAGGAAGATAGACATTGGAGATTTTCAATCAACACAAAGTGAGAATTGACTTCAATGGGCTTCAATGAATGTAAATCGACGATATCTGACAACGTTAGATGCAAAATCATTCAAATATATGAGAAATGTTTAAATTCGACTTCAAATGAGGAAGATAGACTTTGAAAATTTTCAATCAACACAAAGTGAGAATCGACTTCAATGGGCTTCAATGGATGTAAATCGACGATATCTGACAAAGTCAGATACAAACTCATTCAAATATATAAGAAATGTTGAAATTCGACTTCAAATGAGGAAGATAGACTTTGAAAATTTTCAATCAACACAAAGTGACAATCGACTTCAATGGGCTTCAATGGATGTAAATCAACGATATCTGACAAAGTTAGATGCAAACTCATGCAAATATATGAGAAATGTTGAAATTCGACTTCAAATTTGGAAGATAAACTTTAAAAATTTTCAATAAACACAAAGTGACAATCGACTTCAATGGGCTTCAATGGATGTTAATCGACGATATCTGACAAAGTCAGATGCGAACTCACTCAAATATATAAGAAATGTTGGAATTCGACTTCAAATGAGGAAGATAGACTTTGAAAATTTTCAATCAATACAAAGTGACAATCGACCTCAATAGGCTTCAATGAATGTAAATCGACGATATCTGACAAAGTTAGATGCAAACTCACTCAAATATATAAGAAATGTTGAAATTCGACTTTAAATGAGGAAGATAGACTTTGAAAATTTTCAATCAACACAAAGTGACAATCGACTTCAATGGGCTTCAATGAATGTAAATCGAGGATATCTGACAAAGTTAGATGCAAATTCATTCAAATATATGAGAAATTTTGAAATTCGACTTCAAATGAGGAAGATAGACTTTGAAAATTTTCAATCAACACAAAGTGACAATCGACTTCAATGGGCTTCAATGGATGTAAATCAACGATATCTGACAAAGTTAGATGCAAACTCATGCAAATATATGAGAAATGTTGAAATTCGACTTCAAATTTGGAAGATAGACTTTGAAAATTTTTAATCAACACAAAGTGAGAATCGACTTCAATGGGCTTCAATGAATGTAAATCGACGATATCTGACAAAGTTAGATGCAAACTCATTCAATTATATGAGAAATGTTGAAATTCGACTTCAAATGAGGAAGATAAACTTTAAAAATTTTCAATCAACACAAAGTGACAATCGACTTCAATGGGCTTCAATGGATGTAAATCAACGATATCTGACAAAGTTAGATGCAAACTCATTCAAATATATAAGAAATGTTGAAATTCGACTTCAAATGAGGAAGATAGACTTTGGAGATTTTAAATCAACACAAAGTGAGAATTGACTTCAATGGGCTTCAATGAATGTAAATCGACGATATCTGACAAAGTTAGATGCAAATTCATTCAAATATATGAGAAATGTTGAAATTCGACTTCAAATGAGGAAGATAGACTTTGAAAATTTTCAATCAACACAAAGTGACAATCGACTTCAATGGGCTTCAATGGATGTAAATCAACGATATCAGACAAAGTTAGATGCAAACTCATGCAAATATATGAGAAATGTTGAAATTCGACTTCAAATTTGGAAGATAGACTTTGAAAATTTTTAATCAACACAAAGTGAGAATCGACTTCAATGGGCTTCAATGAATGTAAATCGACGATATCTGACAAAGTTAGATGCAAACTCATTCAATTATATGAGAAATGTTTAAATTCGACTTCAAATGAGGAAGATAAACTTTAAAAATTTTCAATCAACAAAAAGTGAGAATCGACTTCAATGGGCTTCCATGAATGTAAATCGACGATATCTGACAGATTTAGATGCAAACTCATACAAATATATGAGAAATGTTGAAATTCGACTTCAAATGAGGAAGATAGACTTTGAAAATTTTTAATCAACACAAAGTGAGAATCGACTTCAATGGGCTTCAATAAATGTAGATCGAGGATATCTGACAAAGTCAGATACAAACTCATTCAAATATATAAGAAATGTTGGAATTCGACTTCAAATGAGGAAGATAGACTTTGAAAATTTTCAATCAACACAAAGTGACAATCGACCTCAATAGGCTTCAATGAATGTAAATCGACGATATCTGACAAAGTTAGATGCAAACTCACTCAAATATATAAGAAATGTTGAAATTCGACTTTAAATGAGGAAGATAGACTTTGAAAATTTTCAATCAACACAAAGTGACAATCGACTTCAATGGGCTTCAATGGATGTTAATCGACGATATCTGACAAAGTCAGATGCGAACTCATTCAAATATATAAGAAATGTTGAAATTCGACTTCAAATGAGGAAGATAGACATTGGAGATTTTCAATCAACACAAAGTGAGAATTGACTTCAATGGGCTTCAATGAATGTAAATCGACGATATCTGACAACGTTAGATGCAAAATCATTCAAATATATGAGAAATGTTTAAATTCGACTTCAAATGAGGAAGATAGACTTTGAAAATTTTCAATCAACACAAAGTGAGAATCGACTTCAATGGGCTTCAATGGATGTAAATCGACGATATCTGACAAAGTCAGATACAAACTCATTCAAATATATAAGAAATGTTGAAATTCGACTTCAAATGGGGAAGATAGACTTTGAAAATTTTCAATAAACACAAAGTGACAATCGACTTCAATGGGCTTCAATGGATGTTAATCGACGATATCTGACAAAGTCAGATGCGAACTCACTCAAATATATAAGAAATGTTGGAATTCGACTTCAAATGAGGAAGATAGACTTTGAAAATTTTCAATCAACACAAAGTGACAATCGACCTCAATAGGCTTCAATGAATGTAAATCGACGATATCTGACAAAGTTAGATGCAAACTCACTCAAATATATAAGAAATGTTGAAATTCGACTTTAAATGAGGAAGATAGACTTTGAAAATTTTCAATCAACACAAAGTGACAATCGACTTCAATGGGCTTCAATGAATGTAAATCGAGGATATCTGACAAAGTCAGATACAAACTCATTCAAATATATAAGAAATGTTGAAATTCGACTCCAAATGAGGAAGATAGGCTTTGAAAATTTTCAATCAACACAAAGTGAGAATCGACTTCAATGGGCTTCCATGAATGTAAATCGACGATATCTGACAAAGTTAGATGCAATCTCATACAAATATATGAGAAATGTTGAAATTCGACTTCAAATGAGGAAGATAGACTATGAAAATTTTCAATCAACACAAAGTGAGAATCGACTTCAATGGGCTTCAATGAATATAAATCGACGATATCTGACAACGTTAGATGCAAACTCATTCAAATATATGAGAAATGATGAAATTCGACTTCAAATGAGGAAGATAGACTTTGAAAATTTTTAATCAACACAAAGTGAGAATCGACTTCAATGGGTTTCAATGAATGTAAATCGACGATATCTGACAAAGTTAGATGCAAACTCACTAAAATATATAAGAAATGTTGAAATTCGACTTTAAATGAGGAAGATAGACTTTGAAAATTTTCAATCAACACAAAGTGACAATCGACTTCAATGGGCTTCAATGAATGTAAATCGAGGATATCTGACAAAGTCAGATACAAACTCATTCAAATATATAAGAAATGTTGAAATTCGACTTCAAATGAGGAAGATAGACTTTGGAGATTTTCAATCAACACAAAGTGAGAATTGACTTCAATGGGCTTCAATGAATGTAAATCGACGATATCTGACAAAGTTAGATGCAAATTCATTCAAATATATGAGAAATGTTGAAATTCGACTTCAAATGAGGAAGATAGACTTTGAAAATTTTCAATCAACACAAAGTGAGAATCGACTTCAATGGGCTTCAATGAATGTTAATCGACGATATCTGACAAAGTTAGATGCAAATTCATTCAAATATATGAGAAATGTTTAAATTCGACTTCAAATGAGGAAGATAGACTTTGAAAATTTTCAATCAACACAAAGTGAGAATCGACTTCAATGGGCTTCAATGAATGAATATCGACTATATCTGACAAAGTTAGATGCAAACTCATTCAAATATATGAGAAATGTTGAAATTCGACTTCAAATGAGGAAGATAGGCTTTGAAAATTTCCAATCAACACAAAGTGAGAATCGACTTCAATGGGCTTCAATGAATGTAAATCGAGGATATCTGACAACGTTAGATGCAATCTCATTCAAATATATGAGAAATGTTGAAATTCGACTTCAAATGAGGAAGATAGACTTTGAAAATTTTTAATCAACACAAAGTGAGAATCGACTCCAATGGGCTTCAATGAATATAAATCGACGATATCTGACAAAGTTAGATGCAAACTCATTCAATTATATGAGAAATGTTGAAATTCGACTTCAAATGAGGAAGATAGACTTTAAAAATTTTCAATCAACACAAAGTGAGAATCGACTTCAATGGGCTTCAATGAATGTAGATCGAGGATATCTGACAAAGTCAGATACAAACTCATTCAAATATATAAGAAATGTTGAAATTCGACTTCAAATGAGGAAGATAGACATTGGAGATTTTCAATCAACACAAAGTGGGAATTGACTTCAATGGGCTTCAATGAATGTGAATCGACGATATCTGACAACGTTAGATGCAAACTCATTCAAATATATGAGAAATGTTTAAATTCGACTTCAAATGAGGAAGATAGACTTTGAAAATTTTCAATCAACACAAAGTGAGAATCGACTTCAATGGGCTTCAATGAATGTAAATCGACGATATCTGACAAAGTTAGATGCAAATTCATTCAAATATATGAGAAATGTTGAAATTCGACCTCAAATGAGGAAGATAGACTTTGAAAATTTTCAATCAACACAAAGTGAGAATCGACTTCAATGGGCTTCAATGGATGTAAATCGACGATATCTGACAAAGTCAGATACAAACTCATTCAAATATATAAGAAATGTTGAAATTGGACTTCAAATGGGGAAGATAGACTTTGAAAATTTTCAATAAACACAAAGTGACAATCGACTTCAATGGGCTTCAATGGATGTTAATCGACGATATCTGACAAAGTCAGATGCGAACTCACTCAAATATATAAGAAATGTTGGAATTCGACTTCAAATGAGGAAGATAGACTTTGAAAATTTTCAATCAACACAAAGTGACAATCGACCTCAATAGGCTTCAATGAATGTAAATCGACGATATCTGACAAAGTTAGATGCAAACTCACTCAAATATATAAGAAATGTTGAAATTCGACTTTAAATGAGGAAGATAGACTTTGAAAATTTTCAATAAACACAAAGTGACAATCGACTTCAATGGGCTTCAATGGATGTTAATCGACGATATCTGACAAAGTCAGATGCGAACTCATTCAAATATATAAGAAATGTTGAAATTCGACTTCAAATGAGGAAGATAGACATTGGAGATTTTCAATCAACACAAAAAGAGAATTGACTTCAATGGGCTTCAATGAATGTAAATCGACGATATCTGACAACGTTAGATGCAAAATCATTCAAATATATGAGAAATGTTTAAATTCGACTTCAAATGAGGAAGATAGACTTTGAAAATTTTCAATCAACACAAAGTGAGAATCGACTTCAATGGGCTTCAATGGATGTAAATCGACGATATCTGACAAAGTCAGATACAAACTCATTCAAATATATAAGAAATGTTGAAATTCGACTTAAAATGGGGAAGATAGACTTTGAAAATTTTCAATAAACACAAAGTGACAATCGACTTCAATGGGCTTCAATGGATGTTAATCGACGATATCTGACAAAGTCAGATGCGAACTCACTCAAATATATAAGAAATGTTGGAATTCGACTTAAAATGAGGAAGATAGACTTTGAAAATTTTCAATCAACACAAAGTGACAATCGACCTCAATAGGCTTCAATGAATGTAAATCGACGATATCTGACAAAGTTAGATGCAAACTCACTCAAATATATAAGAAATGTTGAAATTCGACTTTAAATGAGGAAGATAGACTTTGAAAATTTTCAATCAACACAAAGTGACAATCGACTTCAATGGGCTTCAATGAATGTAAATCGAGGATATCTGACAAAGTCAGATACAAACTCATTCAAATATATAAGAAATGTTGAAATTCGACTCCAAATGAGGAAGATAGGCTTTGAAAATTTTCAATCAACACAAAGTGAGAATCGACTTCAATGGGCTTCAATGAATGTAAATCGACGATATCTGACAAAGTTAGATGCAATCTCATACAAATATATGAGAAATGTTGAAATTCGACTTCAAATGAGGAAGATAGACTATGAAAATTTTCAATCAACACAAAGTGAGAATCGACTTCAATGGGCTTCAATGAATATAAATCGACGATATCTGACAACGTTAGATGCAAACTCATTCAAATATATGAGAAATGATGAAATTCGACTTCAAATGAGGAAGATAGACTTTGAAAATTTTTAATCAACACAAAGTGAGAATCGACTTCAATGGGTTTCAATGAATGTAAATCGACGATATCTGACAAAGTTAGATGCAAACTCACTAAAATATATAAGAAATGTTTAAATTCGACTTCAAATGAGGAAGATAGACTTTGAAAATTTCCAATCAACACAAAGTGAGAATCGACTTCAATGGGCTTCAATGAATGTAAATCGAGGATATCTGACAACGTTAGATGCAATCTCATTCAAATATATGAGAAATGTTGAAATTCGACTTCAAATGAGGAAGATAGACTTTGAAAATTTTTAATCAACACAAAGTGAGAATCGACTCCAATGGGCTTCAATGAATATAAATCGACGATATCTGACAAAGTTAGATGCAAACTCATTCAATTATATGAGAAATCTTGAAATTCGACTTCAAATGAGGAAGATAGACTTTAAAAATTTTCAATCAACACAAAGTGAGAATCGACTTCAATGGGCTTCAATGAATGTAGATCGAGGATATCTGACAAAGTCAGATACAAACTCATTCAAATATATAAGAAATGTTGAAATTCGACTTCAAATGAGGAAGATAGACATTGGAGATTTTCAATCAACACAAAGTGAGAATTGACTTCAATGGGCTTCAATGAATGTGAATCGACGATATCTGACAACGTTAGATGCAAACTCATTCAAATATATGAGAAATGTTTAAATTCGACTTCAAATGAGGAAGATAGACTTTGAAAATTTTCAATCAACACAAAGTGAGAATCGACTTCAATGGGCTTCAATGAATGTAAATCGACGATATCTGACAAAGTTAGATGCAAATTCATTCAAATATATGAGAAATGTTGAAATTCGACCTCAAATGAGGAAGATAGACTTTGAAAATTTTCAATCAACACAAAGTGAGAATCGACTTCAATGGGCTTCAATGGATGTAAATCGACGATATCTGACAAAGTCAGATACAAACTCATTCAAATATATAAGAAATGTTGAAATTGGACTTCAAATGGGGAAGATAGACTTTGAAAATTTTCAATAAACACAAAGTGACAATCGACTTCAATGGGCTTCAATGGATGTTAATCGACGATATCTGACAAAGTCAGATGCGAACTCACTCAAATATATAAGAAATGTTGGAATTCGACTTCAAATGAGGAAGATAGACTTTGAAAATTTTCAATCAACACAAAGTGACAATCGACCTCAATAGGCTTCCATGAATGTAAATCGACGATATCTGACAAAGTTAGATGCAAACTCACTCAAATATATAAGAAATGTTGAAATTCGACCTCAAATGAGGA
Organism: Diorhabda sublineata; assembly: GCF_026230105.1. Lineage (NCBI taxonomy): Eukaryota > Metazoa > Arthropoda > Insecta > Coleoptera > Chrysomelidae > Diorhabda > Diorhabda sublineata. The sequence continues at coordinate 14,616 of NW_026614086.1, read as the reverse complement.
AGATAGACTTTGAAAATTTTCAATCAACACAAAGTGAGAATCGACTTCAATGGGCTTCAATGGATGTAAATTGACGATATCTGACAAAGTCAGATACAAACTCATTCAAATATATAAGAAATGTTGAAATTGGACTTCAAATGGGGAAGATAGACTTTGAAAATTTTCAATAAACACAAAGTGACAATCGACTTCAATGGGCTTCAATGGATGTTAATCGACGATATCTGACAAAGTCAGATGCGAACTCACTCAAATATATAAGAAATGTTGGAATTCGACTTCAAATGAGGAAGATAGACTTTGAAAATTTTCAATCAACACAAAGTGACAATCGACCTCAATAGGCTTCAATGAATGTAAATCGACGATATCTGACAACGTTAGATGCAAACTCATTCAAATATATGAGAAATGATGAAATTCGACTTCAAATGAGGAAGATAGACTTTGAAAATTTTTAATCAACACAAAGTGAGAATCGACTTCAATGGGTTTCAATGAATGTAAATCGACGATATCTGACAAAGTTAGATGCAAACTCACTAAAATATATAAGAAATGTTTAAATTCGACTTCAAATGAGGAAGATAGACTTTGAAAATTTCCAATCAACACAAAGTGAGAATCGACTTCAATGGGCTTCAATGAATGTAAATCGAGGATATCTGACAACGTTAGATGCAATCTCATTCAAATATATGAGAAATGTTGAAATTCGACTTCAAATGAGGAAGATAGACTTTGAAAATTTTTAATCAACACAAAGTGAGAATCGACTCCAATGGGCTTCAATGAATATAAATCGACGATATCTGACAAAGTTAGATGCAAACTCATTCAATTATATGAGAAATCTTGAAATTCGACTTCAAATGAGGAAGATAGACTTTAAAAATTTTCAATCAACACAAAGTGAGAATCGACTTCAATGGGCTTCAATGAATGTAGATCGAGGATATCTGACAAAGTCAGATACAAACTCATTCAAATATATAAGAAATGTTGAAATTCGACTTCAAATGAGGAAGATAGACATTGGAGATTTTCAATCAACACAAAGTGAGAATTGACTTCAATGGGCTTCAATGAATGTGAATCGACGATATCTGACAACGTTAGATGCAAACTCATTCAAATATATGAGAAATGTTTAAATTCGACTTCAAATGAGGAAGATAGACTTTGAAAATTTTCAATCAACACAAAGTGAGAATCGACTTCAATGGGCTTCAATGAATGTAAATCGACGATATCTGACAAAGTTAGATGCAAATTCATTCAAATATATGAGAAATGTTGAAATTCGACTTCAAATGGGGAAGATAGACTTTGAAAATTTTCAATAAACACAAAGTGACAATCGACTTCAATGGGCTTCAATGGATGTTAATCGACGATATCTGACAAAGTCAGATGCGAACTCACTCAAATATATAAGAAATGTTGGAATTCGACTTCAAATGAGGAAGATAGACTTTGAAAATTTTCAATCAACACAAAGTGACAATCGACCTCAATAGGCTTCAATGAATGTAAATCGACGATATCTGACAAAGTAAGATGCAAACTCACTCAAATATATAAGAAATGTTGAAATTCGACTTTAAATGAGGAAGATAGACTTTGAAAATTTTCAATCAACACAAAGTGACAATCGACTTCAATGGGCTTCAATGGATGTTAATCGACGATATCTGACAAAGTCAGATGCGAACTCATTCAAATATATAAGAAATGTTGAAATTCGACTTCAAATGAGGAAGATAGGCTTTGAAAATTTTCAATCAACACAAAGTGAGAATCGACTTCAATGGGCTTCAATGAATGTAAATCGACGATATCTGACAAAGTTAGATGCGAACTCACTCAAATATATAAGAAATGTTGGAATTCGACTTCAAATGAGGAAGATAGACTTTGAAAATTTTCAATCAACACAAAGTGACAATCGACCTCAATAGGCTTCAATGAATGTAAATCGACGATATCTGACAAAGTTAGATGCAAACTCACTCAAATATATAAGAAATGTTGAAATTCGACTTTAAATGAGGAAGATAGACTTTGAAAATTTTCAATCAACACAAAGTGACAATCGACTTCAATGGGCTTCAATGGATGTTAATCGACGATATCTGACAAAGTCAGATGCGAACTCATTCAAATATATAAGAAATGTTGAAATTCGACTTCAAATGAGGAAGATAGACATTGGAGATTTTCAATCAACACAAAGTGAGAATTGACTTCAATGGGCTTCAATGAATGTAAATCGACCATATCTGACAACGTTAGATGCAAAATCATTCAAATATATGAGAAATGTTTAAATTCGACTTCAAATGAGGAAGATAGACTTTGAAAATTTTCAATCAACACAAAGTGAGAATCGACTTCAATGGGCTTCAATGGATGTAAATCGACGATATCTGACAAAGTCAGATACAAACTCATTCAAATATATAAGAAATGTTGAAATTCGACTTCAAATGAGGAAGATAGACTTTGAAAATTTTCAATCAACACAAAGTGACAATCGACCTCAATAGGCTTCAATGAATGTAAATCGACGATATCTGACAAAGTTAGATGCAAACTCACTCAAATATATAAGAAATTTTGAAATTCGACTTTAAATGAGGAAGATAGACTTTGAAAATTTTCAATCAACACAAAGTGTCAATCGACTTCAATGGGCTTCAATGAATGTAAATCGAGGATATCTGACAAAGTCAGATACAAACTCATTCAAATATATAAGAAATGTTGAAATTCGACTTCAAATGAGGAAGATAGACTTTGAAAATTTTCAATCAACACAAAGTGAGAATCGACTTCAATGGGCTTCAATGGATGTAAATCGACGATATCTGACAAAGTCAGATACAAACTCATTCAAATATATAAGAAATGTTGAAATTGGACTTCAAATGGGGAAGATAGACTTTGAAAATTTTCAATAAACACAAAGTGACAATCGACTTCAATGGGCTTCAATGGATGTTAATCGACGATATCTGACAAAGTCAGATGCGAACTCACTCAAATATATAAGAAATGTTGGAATTCGACTTCAAATGAGGAAGATAGACTTTGAAAATTTTCAATCAACACAAAGTGACAATCGACCTCAATAGGCTTCAATGAATGTAAATCGACGATATCTGACAAAGTTAGATGCAAACTCACTCAAATATATAAGAAATGTTGAAATTCGACTTTAAATGAGGAAGATAGACTTTGAAAATTTTCAATCAACACAAAGTGACAATCGACTTCAATGGGCTTCAATGGATGTTAATCGACGATATCTGACAAAGTCAGATGCGAACTCATTCAAATATATAAGAAATGTTGAAATTCGACTTCAAATGAGGAAGATAGACATTGGAGATTTTCAATCAACACAAAGTGAGAATTGACTTCAATGGGCTTCAATGAATGTAAATCGACGATATCTGACAACGTTAGATGCAAAATCATTCAAATATATGAGAAATGTTTAAATTCGACTTCAAATGAGGAAGATAGACTTTGAAAATTTTCAATCAACACAAAGTGAGAATCGACTTCAATGGGCTTCAATGGATGTAAATCGACGATATCTGACAAAGTCAGATACAAACTCATTCAAATATATAAGAAATGTTGAAATTCGACTTCAAATGGGGAAGATAGACTTTGAAAATTTTCAATAAACACAAAGTGACAATCGACTTCAATGGGCTTCAATGGATGTTAATCGACGATATCTGACAAAGTCAGATGCGAACTCACTCAAATATATAAGAAATGTTGGAATTCGACTTCAAATGAGGAAGATAGACTTTGAAAATTTTCAATCAACACAAAGTGACAATCGACCTCAATAGGCTTCAATGAATGTAAATCGACGATATCTGACAAAGTTAGATGCAAACTCACTCAAATATATAAGAAATGTTGAAATTCGACTTTAAATGAGGAAGATAGACTTTGAAAATTTTCAATCAACACAAAGTGACAATCGACTTCAATGGGCTTCAATGAATGTAAATCGAGGATATCTGACAAAGTCAGATACAAACTCATTCAAATATATAAGAAATGTTGAAATTCGACTCCAAATGAGGAAGATAGGCTTTGAAAATTTTCAATCAACACAAAGTGAGAATCGACTTCAATGGGCTTCAATGAATGTAAATCGACGATATCTGACAAAGTTAGATGCAATCTCATACAAATATATGAGAAATGTTGAAATTCGACTTCAAATGAGGAAGATAGACTATGAAAATTTTCAATCAACACAAAGTGAGAATCGACTTCAATGGGCTTCAATGAATATAAATCGACGATATCTGACAACGTTAGATGCAAACTCATTCAAATATATGAGAAATGATGAAATTCGACTTCAAATGAGGAAGATAGACTTTGAAAATTTTTAATCAACACAAAGTGAGAATCGACTTCAATGGGTTTCAATGAATGTAAATCGACGATATCTGACAAAGTTAGATGCAAACTCACTAAAATATATAAGAAATGTTGAAATTCGACTTTAAATGAGGAAGATAGACTTTGAAAATTTTCAATCAACACAAAGTGACAATCGACTTCAATGGGCTTCAATGAATGTAAATCGAGGATATCTGACAAAGTCAGATACAAACTCATTCAAATATATAAGAAATGTTGAAATTCGACTTCAAATGAGGAAGATAGACTTTGGAGATTTTCAATCAACACAAAGTGAGAATTGACTTCAATGGGCTTCAATGAATGTAAATCGACGATATCTGACAAAGTTAGATGCAAATTCATTCAAATATATGAGAAATGTTGAAATTCGACTTCAAATGAGGAAGATAGACTTTGAAAATTTTCAATCAACGCAAAGTGAGAATCGACTTCAATGGGCTTCAATGAATGTTAATCGACGATATCTGACAAAGTTAGATGCAAATTCATTCAAATATATGAGAAATGTTTAAATTCGACTTCAAATGAGGAAGATAGACTTTGAAAATTTTCAATCAACACAAAGTGAGAATCGACTTCAATGGGCTTCAATGAATGAATATCGACTATATCTGACAAAGTTAGATGCAAACTCATTCAAATATATGAGAAATGTTGAAATTCGACTTCAAATGAGGAAGATAGGCTTTGAAAATTTCCAATCAACACAAAGTGACAATCGACTTCAATGGGCTTCAATGGATGTTAATCGACGATATCTGACAAAGTCAGATACGAACTCACTCAAATATATAAGAAATGTTGGAATTCGACTTCAAATGAGGAAGATAGACTTTGAAAATTTTCAATCAACACAAAGTGACAATCGACCTCAATAGGCTTCAATGAATGTAAATCGACGATATCTGACAAAGTTAGATGCAAACTCATTCCAATATATGAGAAATGTTTAAATTCGACTTCAAATGAGGAAGATAGGCTTTGAAAATTTCCAATCAAAACAAAGTGAGAATCGACTTCAATGGGCTTCAATGAATGTAAATCGAGGATATCCGACAACGTTAGATGCAATCTCATTCAAATATATGAGAAATGTTGAAATTCGACTTCAAATGAGGAAGATAGACTTTGAAAATTTTTAATCAACACAAAGTGAGAATCGACTCCAATGGGCTTCAATGGATGTTAATCGACGATATCTGACAAAGTCAGATGCGAACTCACTCAAATATATAAGAAATGTTGGAATCCGACTTCAAATGAGGAAGATGGACTTTGAAAATTTTCAATCAACACAAAGTGAGAATCGACTTCAATGGGCTTCAATGAATGTAAATCGAGGATATCCGACAACGTTAGATGCAATCTCATTCAAATATATGAGAAATGTTGAAATTCGACTTCAAATGAGGAAGATAGGCTTTGAAAATTTCCAATCAACACAAAGTGAGAATCGACTTCAATGGGCTTCAATGAATGTAAATCGAGGATATCCGACAACGTTAGATGCAATCTCATTCAAATATATGAGAAATGTTGAAATTCGACTTCAAATGAGGAAGATAGACTTTGAAAATTTTTAATCAACACAAAGTGAGAATCGACTCCAATGGGCTTCAATGAATATAAATCGACGATATCTGACAAAGTTAGATGCAAACTCATTCAATTATATGAGAAATGTTGAAATTCGACTTCAAATGAGGAAGATAGACTTTAAAAATTTTCAATCAACACAAAGTGAGAATCGACTTCAATGGGCTTCCATGAATGTAAATCGACGATATCTGACAAAGTTAGATGCAAACTCATACAAATATATGAGAAATGTTGAAATTCGACTTCAAATGAGGAAGATAGACTTTGAAAATTTTCAATTAACACAAAGTGAGAATCGACTTCAATGGGCTTCAATGAATGTAAATCGACGATATCTGACAAAGTTAGATGCAAATTCATTCAAATATATGAGAAATGTTGAAATTCGACTTCAAATGGGGAAGATAGACTTTGAAAATTTTCAATCAACACAAAGTGAGAATCGACTTCAATGGGCTTCAATGGATGTAAATCGACGATATCTGACAAAGTCAGATACAAACTCATTCAAATATATAAGAAATGTTGAAATTCGACTTCAAATGGGGAAGATAGACTTTGAAAATTTTCAATAAACAGAAAGTGACAATCGACTTCAATGGGCTTCAATGGATGTTAATCGACGATATCTGACAAAGTCAGATGCGAACTCACTCAAATATATAAGAAATGTTGGAATTCGACTTCAAATGAGGAAGATGGACTTTGAAAATTTTCAATCAACACAAAGTGACAATCGACTTCAATGGGCTTCAATGGATGTTAATCGACGATATCTGACAAAGTCAGATGCGAACTCACTCAAATATATAAGAAATGTTGGAATTCGACTTCAAATGAGGAAGATGGACTTTGAAAATTTTCAATCAACACAAAGTGACAATCGACCTCAATAGGCTTCAATGAATGTAAATCGACGATATCTGACAAAGTTAGATGCAAACTCACTCAAATATATAAGAAATGTTGAAATTCGACTTTAAATGAGGAAGATAGACTTTGAAAATTTTCAATCAACACAAAGTGACAATCGACTTCAATGGGCTTCAATGGATGTAAATCGACGATATCTGACAAAATTAGATGCAAATTCATTCAAATATATGAGAAATGTTGAAATTCGACTTCAAATGAGGAAGATAGACTTTGAAAATTTTCAATCAACACAAAGCGACAATCGACTTCAATGGGCTTCAATGGATGTAAATCAACGATATCTGACAAAGTTAGATGCAAACTCATGCAAATATATGAGAAATGTTGAAATTCGACTTCAAATTTGGAAGATAGACTTTGAAAATTTTTAATCAACACAAAGTGAGAATCGACTTCAATGGGCTTCAATGAATGTAAATCGACGATATCTGACAAAGTTAGATGCAAACTCATTCAATTATATGAGAAATGTTGAAATTCGACTTCAAATGAGGAAGATAAACTTTAAAAATTTTCAATCAACAAAAAGTGAGAATCGACTTCAATGGGCTTCCATGAATGTAAATCGACGATATCTGACAGATTTAGATGCAAACTCATACAAATATATGAGAAATGTTGAAATTCGACTTCAAATGAGGAAGATAGACTTTGAGAATTTTTAATCAACACAAAGTGAGAATCGACTTCAATAGGCTTCAATAAATGTAGATCGAGGATATCTGACAAAGTCAGATACAAACTCATTCAAATATATAAGAAATGTTGAAATTCGACTTCAAATGAGGAAGATAGACATTGGAGATTTTCAATCAACACAAAGTGAGAATTGACTTCAATGGGCTTCAATGAATGTAAATCGACGATATCTGACAACGTTAGATGCAAAATCATTCAAATATATGAGAAATGTTTAAATTCGACTTCAAATGAGGAAGATAGACTTTGAAAATTTTCAATCAACACAAAGTGAGAATCGACTTCAATGGGCTTCAATGGATGTAAATCGACGATATCTGACAAAGTCAGATACAAACTCATTCAAATATATAAGAAATGTTGAAATTCGACTTCAAATGGGGAAGATAGACTTTGAAAATTTTCAATAAACACAAAGTGACAATCGACTTCAATGGGCTTCAATGGATGTTAATCGACGATATCTGACAAAGTCAGATGCGAACTCACTCAAATATATAAGAAATGTTGGAATTCGACTTCAAATGAGGAAGATAGACTTTGAAAATTTTCAATCAACACAAAGTGACAATCGACCTCAATAGGCTTCAATGAATGTAAATCGACGATATCTGACAAAGTTAGATGCAAACTCACTCAAATATATAAGAAATGTTGAAATTCGACTTTAAATGAGGAAGATAGACTTTGAAAATTTTCAATCAACACAAAGTGACAATCGACTTCAATGGGCTTCAATGAATGTAAATCGAGGATATCTGACAAAGTCAGATACAAACTCATTCAAATATATAAGAAATGTTGAAATTCGACTTCAAATGAGGAAGATAGACTTTGGAGATTTTCAATCAACACAAAGTGAGAATTGACTTCAATGGGCTTCAATGAATGTAAATCGACGATATCTGACAAAGTTAGATGCAAATTCATTCAAATATATGAGAAATGTTGAAATTCGACTTCAAATGAGGAAGATAGACTTTGAAAATTTTCAATCAACACAAAGTGACAATCGACTTCAATGGGCTTCAATGGATGTAAATCAACGATATCTGACAAAGTTAGATGCGAACTCATGCAAATATATGAGAAATGTTGAAATTCGACTTCAAATTTGGAAGATAGACTTTGAAAATTTTTAATCAACACAAAGTGAGAATCGACTTCAATGGGCTTCAATGAACGTAAATCGACGATATCTGACAAAGTTAGATGCAAACTCATTCAATTATATGAGAAATGTTGAAATTCGACTTCAAATGAGGAAGATAAACTTTAAAAATTTTCAATCAACAAAAAGTGAGAATCGACTTCAATGGGCTTCCATGAATGTAAATCGACGATATCTGACAAAGTTAGATGCAAACTCATACAAATATATGAGAAATGTTGAAATTCGACTTCAAATGAGGAAGATAGACTTTGAAAATTTTTAATCAACACAAAGTGAGAATCGACTTCAATGGGCTTCAATAAATGTAGATCGAGGATATCTGACAAAGTCAGATACAAACTCATTCAAATATATGAGAAAGGTTGAAATTCGACTTCAAATGAGGAAGATAGACATTGGAGATTTTCAATCAACACAAAGTGACAATCGACTTCAATGGGCTTCAATGGATGTAAATCGACGATATCTGACAAAGTGAAATACAAACTCATTCAAATATATAAGAAATGTTGAAATTCGACTTCAAATGAGGAAGATAGACTTTGGAGATTTTCAATCAACACAAAGTGAGAATTGACTTCAATGGGCTTCAATGAATGTAAATCGACGATATCTGACAAAGTTAGATGCAAATTCATTCAAATATATGAGAAATGTTGAAATTCGACTTCAAATGAGGAAGATAGACTTTGAAAATTTTCAATCAACACAAAGTGACAATCGACTTCAATGGGCTTCAATGGATGTAAATCAACGATATCTGACAAAGTTAGATGCGAACTCATGCAAATATATGAGAAATGTTGAAATTCGACTTCAAATTTGGAAGATAGACTTTGAAAATTTTTAATCAACACAAAGTGAGAATCGACTTCAATGGGCTTCAATGAACGTAAATCGACGATATCTGACAAAGTTAGATGCAAACTCATTCAATTATATGAGAAATGTTGAAATTCGACTTCAAATGAGGAAGATAAACTTTAAAAATTTTCAATCAACAAAAAGTGAGAATCGACTTCAATGGGCTTCCATGAATGTAAATCGACGATATCTGACAAAGTTAGATGCAAACTCATACAAATATATGAGAAATGTTGAAATTCGACTTCAAATGAGGAAGATAGACTTTGAAAATTTTTAATCAACACAAAGTGAGAATCGACTTCAATGGGCTTCAATAAATGTAGATCGAGGATATCTGACAAAGTCAGATACAAACTCATTCAAATATATAAGAAATGTTGAAATTCGACTTCAAATGAGGAAGATAGACATTGGAGATTTTCAATCAACACAAAGTGAGAATTGACTTCAATGGGCTTCAATGAATGTAAATCGACGATATCTGACAACGTTAGATGCAAACTCATTCAAATATATGAGAAATGTTTAAATTCGACTTCAAATGAGGAAGATAGACTTTGAAAATTTTCAATCAACACAAAGTGAGAATCGACTTCAATGGGCTTCAATGAATGTAAATCGACGATATCTGACAAAGTTAGATGCGAATTCATTCAAATATATGAGAAATGTTGAAATTCGACTTCAAATGAGGAAGATAGACTTTGAAAATTTTCAATCAACACAAAGTGAGAATCGACTTCAATGGGCTTCAATGGATGTAAATCGACGATATCTGACAAAGTCAGATACAAACTCATTCAAATATATAAGAAATGTTGAAATTCGACTTCAAATGGGGAAGATAGACTTTGAATATTTTCAATAAACACAAAGTGACAATCGACTTCAATGGGCTTCAATGGATGTTGATCGACGATATCTGACAAAGTCAGATGCGAATTCACTCAAATATATAAGAAATGTTGGAATTCGACTTCAAATGAGGAAGATAGACTTTGAAAATTTTCAATCAACACAAAGTGACAATCGACCTCAATGGGCTTCAATGAATGTAAATCGACGATATCTGACAAAGTTAGATGCAAACTCACTCAAATATATAAGAAATGTTGAAATTCAACTTTAAATGAGGAAGATAGACTTTGGAGATTTTCAATCAACACAAAGTGAGAATTGACTTCAATGGGCTTCAATGAATGTAAATCGACGATATCTGACAAAGTTAGATGCAAATTCATTCAAATATATGAGAAATGTTGAAATTCGACTTCAAATGAGGAAGATAGACTTTGAAAATTTTCAATCAACACAAAGTGACAATCGACTTCAATGGGCTTCAATGGATGTTAATCAACGATATCTGACAAAGTTAGATGCAAACTCATGCAAATATATGAGAAATGTTGAAACTCAACTTCAAATTTGGAAGATAGGCTTTGAAAATTTTCAATCAACACAAAGTGAGAATCGGCTTCAATGGGCTTCAATGAATGTAAATCGAGGATATCTGACAAAGTCAGATACAAACTCATTCAAATATATAAGAAATGTTGAAATTCGACTTCAAATGAGGAAGATAGACTTTGAAAATTTTCAATCCACACAAAGTGAGAATCGACTTCAATGGGCTTCAATGAATATAAATCGACGATATCTGACAACGTTAGATGCAAACTCATTCGAATATATGAGAAATGTTGAAATTCGACTTCAAATGAGGAAGATAGACTTTGAAAATTTTTAATCAACACAAAGTGAGAATCGACTCCAATGGGCTTCAATGAATATAAATCGACGATATCTGACAACGTTAGATGCAAACTCATTCAAATATATGAGAAATGTTGGAATTCGACTTCAAATGAGGAAGATAGACTTTGAAAATTTTTAATCAACACAAAGTGCGAATCGACTTCAATGGGCTTCAATGAATGTAAATCGACGATATCTGACAAAGTTAGATGCAAACTCATTCAATTATATGAGAAATGTTGAAATTCGACTTCAAATGAGGAAGATAGACTTTAAAAATTTTCAATCAACACAAAGTGAGAATCGACTCCAATGGGCTTCCATGAATGTAAATCGACGATATCTGACAAAGTTAGATGCAAACTCATACAAATATATGAGAAATGTTGAAATTCGACTTCAAATGAGGAAGATAGACTTTGAAAATTTTTAATCAACACAAAGTGAGAATCGACTTCAATGGGCTTCAATTAATGTAAATCGACGATATCTGACAAAGTTAGATGCAAACTCATTCAAATATATGATTAATGTTGAAATTCGACTTCAAATGAGGAAGATAGACTTTGAAAATTTTCAATCAAAACAAAGTGAGAGTCGACTTCAATGGGCTTCAATGAATATAAATCGACGATGTATGACAACGTTAGAGGAAAACTCATTCAAATATATGAGAAATGATGGAATTCGACTCCAAATGAGGAAGATAGACTTTGAAAATTTTCAATCAACACAAAGTGAGAATCGACTTCAATGGGCATCAATGAATGTAAATCGACGATATCTGACAAAGTTAGATGCAAATTCATTCAAATATATGAGAAATGTTGAAATTCGACTTCAAATGAGGAAGATAGACTTTGAAAATTTTTAATCAACACAAAGTGAGAATCGCCTCCAATGGGCTTCCATGAATGTAAATCGACGATATCTGACAAAGTTAGATGCAAACTCATACAAATATATGAGAAATGTTGAAATTCGACTTCAAATGAGGAAGATAGACTTTGAAAATTTTTAATCAACACAAAGTGAGAATCGACTTCAATGGGCTTCAATTAATGTAAATCGACGATATCTGACAAAGTTAGATGCAAACTCATTCAAATATATGATTAATGTTGAAATTCGACTTCAAATGAGGAAGATAGACTTTGAAAATTTTCAATCAAAACAAAGTGAGAGTCGACTTCAATGGGCTTCAATGAATATAAATCGACGATGTATGACAACGTTAGAGGAAAACTCATTCAAATATATGAGAAATGATGGAATTCGACTCCAAATGAGGAAGATAGACTTTGAAAATTTTCAATCAACACAAAGTGAGAATCGACTTCAATGGGCATCAATGAATGTAAATCGACGATATCTGACAAAGTTAGATGCAAATTCATTCAAATATATGAGGAATGTTTAAAATCGACTTCAAATGAGGAAGATAGACTTTGAAAATTTTCAATCAACACAAAGTGAGAATCGACTTCAATGGGCTTCAATGAATGTAAATCGACGATATCTGACAAAGTTAGATGCAAATTCATTCAAATATATGAGAAATGTTTAAATTCGACTTCAAATGAGGAAGATAGACTTTGAAAATTTTCAATCAACACAAAGTGAGAATCGACTTCAATGGGCTTCAATGAATGTAAATCGACGATATCTGACAAAGTTAGATGCAAACTCATTCAAATATATGAGAAATGTTGAAATTCGACTTCAAATGAGGAAGATAAACTTTAAAAATTTTCAATCAACAAAAAGTGAGAATCGACTTCAATGGGCTTCCATGAATGTAAATCGACGATATCTGACAAAGTTAGATGCAAACTCATACAAATATATGAGAAATGTTGAAATTCGACTTCAAATGAGGAAGATAGACTTTGAAAATTTTTAATCAACACAAAGTGAGAATCGACTTCAATGGGCTTCAATAAATGTAGATCGAGGATATCTGACAAAGTCAGATACAAACTCATTCAAATATATAAGAAATGTTGAAATTCGACTTCAAATGAGGAAGATAGACATTGGAGATTTTCAATCAACACAAAGTGAGAATTGACTTCAATGGGCTTCAATGAATGTAAATCGACGATATCTGACAACGTTAGATGCAAACTCATTCAAATATATGAGAAATGTTTAAATTCGACTTCAAATGAGGAAGATAGACTTTGAAAATTTTCAATCAACACAAAGTGAGAATCGACTTCAATGGGCTTCAATGAATGTAAATCGACGATATCTGACAAAGTTAGATGCAAATTCATTCAAATATATGAGAAATGTTGAAATTCGACTTCAAATGAGGAAGATAGACTTTGAAAATTTTCAATCAACACAAAGTGAGAATCGACTTCAATGGGCTTCAATGGATGTAAATCGACGATATCTGACAAAGTCAGATACAAACTCATTCAAATATATAAGAAATGTTGAAATTCGACTTCAAATGGGGAAGATAGACTTTGAATATTTCCAATAAACACAAAGTGACAATCGACTTCAATGGGCTTCAATGGATGTTAATCGACGATATCTGACAAAGTCAGATGCGAATTCACTCAAATATATAAGAAATGTTGGAATTCGACTTCAAATGAGGAAGATAGACTTTGAAAATTTTCAATCAACACAAAGTGACAATCGACCTCAATGGGCTTCAATGAATGTAAATCGACGATATCTGACAAAGTTAGATGCAAACTCACTCAAATATATAAGAAATGTTGAAATTCGACTTCAAATGAGGAAGATAGACTTTGAAAATTTTCAATCAACACAAAGTGACAATCGACTTCAATGGGCTTCAATGGATGTTAATCAACGATATCTGACAAAGTTAGATGCAAACTCATGCAAATATATGAGAAATGTTGAAACTCGACTTCAAATTTGGAAGATAGGCTTTGAAAATTTTCAATCAACACAAAGTGAGAATCGGCTTCAATGGGCTTCAATGAATGTAAATCGAGGATATCTGACAAACTCAGATACAAACTCATTCAAATATATAAGAAATGTTGAAATTCGACTTCAAATGAGGAAGATAGACTTTGAAAATTTTCAATCAACACAAAGTGACAATCGACTTCAATGGGCTTCAATGG